>NW_016803361.1:2785278-2828838 GCF_001698545.2 Rhinopithecus bieti
AGTTAACTACTCTTTTATATTTTCAATAATAGTTGTCTAAAAGTCATTTTAGTTTTAAATAGGACTTGCATTTACCATACCTCAGTAGTATTGATACAACAGAAATCTGTTTTAAGACTTTGAGGCCCACTTGTATAAGATACAATAAAACCAGTAGGATTTTTTTTGAAAAGAAAACTGAAGTTTCTTTTATCTATACCATTAGAATTGGTATCCTTTGTGGAGAGAGGGAAACTATGCAAAAAATAGGTTAAGAAACTGGCCAAACTAAACAGCTTTTAAGGAAAATATAACTCTCTGTTTAACAGAGCATTTGCAATATTGGATAATTATGTATCTACAACTAAATAGTCACTCTAATATACTATGAGCTTTAGATATAATAACTTTTATCCAGAGGTTTCCCTGAGATTTGAGAATTATATTATAGGTTACTAAAAAAATAATTTGAGTACTATAAGATCAACAGAGGTCCATTTTTAAGTCCTCTAATATTCATGTCATGAAAGTTATATTATTTTATCAGAAAAAAACTCAATATTCAATTAAATAACATTTTGCTCATCCATAGTTGCAAGGACATCTTATAATCTATTAAGCATGCAATAAAATTATTTACTTTCATAATTTTTGGTTTCATTTATATACTAAAATCCAAATCAAATGTTTGCATCAAAATGTAATATGGATGACTGATGTTCCTTTTGGATAGATTGATCCCATTTAAGTAGTCTTTTCTAAAACTAATTATTTCCATATAATGAGTATTTACTGTATATGTTTCATATGTATTAGAAACACAAACACACATCAAACACAAAAGCATATCACACCTGTGATTTCATGGATTTGATGGTTTAAGGCAAGGAAAAATGTATTTACGAAAAAAATGTGTCAACATAAAGAGCAGTATGGGAGAAACAGTATGGATAGTTTGTTCACATAGCAAAAATTGGGAACTAGAATGCTAAAAGTTTGGGAAATACTTCTTTAAGAATAAGTTTAAGTCCTGCCTCTTCCATGATGCCATTCCTGAACACACCAACCTCCTGAAAGTGATTTCAACTTTCTCTAAACTCAAGAGCTATACCATTTTTTGGCATCTCACTCCTCTGTGACGTGGTATTATCTTGGGATTTGCTTCTCGATTTATTCACTTCTCCAGAGTGAATGACTTGTTTTCCCAGTTAATCTGTGAAGTTTCTTAAGTCTGGTACCGTATCTTATATCCTTCATAGCATCTAACACACAGCAATTTTCTGCCTTAATATTATACCAAAGAGTTCTCAAGGCCCAAATCCTTTTTGTTGCATAAAAGTGGTCTAGAAGAAGTAGAAAGGGACAAAAGAGACATTTGTCTAAAATAATTATTGCTAGGCTGGGCGCAGTGGCTCACACCTGTAATCCCAGCACTTTGGGAGGCTGAGGTAGGTGGATCACCTGAGGTCAGGAATTCAAGAGCAGCCTGACCAATATGGTGAAACCTGTCTCTATTAATAACACAAAAAAATTAATTGGGCGTGGTGGCACACGCCTGTAATCCCAGCTACTCTACTCAGGAGGCTGAGGCAGGAGAATCGCTTGAATGTGGGAGGTGGAGGTTGCAGTGAGCCAAGATCTCGTCATTGCACTCCAGCCTGAGTAACAAGAATGAAAATAAGTCTCAAAAAGAATAATTATTGCTAATCTATGAAACATGTTCTATGGTTTATTAGAAAAGTAGTCATATTTGAATATAGAGAATTTAGTAGATACTCAACACATGTAATCTCCCTTAGAACATTTGCTCAGGTTCCATCAAAGCAAGTAGATACCCAAAGATGACTTTCTACTCCCTCTACCGGAGGGGGCCAATGCCTCTATGTTTTCTAGTCAGGGTGCATTAACATTTCACCAGCATATAATTCTATGAAGCATTGGGTAGTAGGCAGTTGAAGATGAGGAGCTGGGACTTGAGAAAGATGTAAAAGTATATAGGCTTGGGTGTCACTCATTGCTGACAGTTGATGCTGTGAAAGTTCTTCAGATTCCTGAAGGGCAAGGTGGCTGAAGAGAAAACCTTAAGAAAAGTTCACATATAAGGGTCATGGAGAACAACAGTAACAACAACAAACAGAGAAGAAGAAGAACCCAGATATGCCGTCTTAAGGAACCCAAGAGAAGAGAGTTGAAGGAAGTGCTGTTTCATAACCGTAGGTGTTCATGACAAACTGAGGAGGAAAAGGACTGAGAAAAAAAAAAAAAAAAAAGCCAGTAGATTAATCAAACAGTGAGGTTAGAAATTAGATTTAGGGTGTGATGAGAACTTAAAGAATGAGTAGATGAACAAGGAATAGATTCTGATACATTCAACTTACTTATTGAAGTTCTGTGGCGATAAAAGGAAGAAAAGAAACAAAATAGTAATGAGAGAACCACCAGATTTTTTTTTAAAAAATTCAAGATCCAAGAAAAGCCACCTCTTTAGTAAAGCTAATCTCAGTTTTCTATTAGGAAAATGTAGATAAGGGTCAATGAATTCACACAAAGATATGAATGACAGATTATTTCTCTTAGTTTCCCTAGGACTTGACACTTTAAAACCAAACAAGCAATCCAACAAACAAAAAATTGGACATTCATTAACTTATTAATTTATTCAACAGATATTTATTAAGTACTTACTATGTGACAGAAACTATTATGCACCATATATATCTGCATATATACATATATACAAGATTATATAGTATATAATAGTGCCAGCTTTATGATGGTGCAAAACCAATGCACGTTCAGCAGAAATCGTACTTCAAGTACTCATACAACCATTTTGTTTTCCACTTTCAGTATAGTATTCAATAAATTACTTGAGATATTTAATACTTTATTGTAAGATAGGCTTTCAGTTAGATGATTTCGCCCAACAGTAGGCTGATGTAAGTGTTCTGAGCACATTTAAGGTAAGCCAGGCTAAGCTATGATGCTAAGTAGGTTAAGGTGTATTAAATGCATTTTTGACTTACAATAGTTTCAACTTACGATGAGTATTGGGACATAACCCCATCATAAGTTGAGGAGCATCTGCATGTGATATATATATACATACATGTGTGTATATATATATATACATACATGTGTGTATATATATATATACACACACATACATGTATATATACACACACACACACACACTTATACACACATTTATATTGCAATGAGCAAAACAGAAAACAGGCCCTACCCTCATGGAGGTAACATTTAATGTGGCCGGCAGAGGAAGTAAAGCAGGGTAGGAGATAGTATAGAACCAATAGTAGCTAGTATGCTATTTTAGATAAGCATCACAATTAAGGTATCATTTGATCAGAGACCCAGTGGAAGGAAGGGAGCAAGTCAAGTAGATAACTATGGAAAGAATTCCAGGCAGAGGGTCCCAGAGTAAGGGCAAAGGTCCAAGACAGGTGTGAGACTGATGAATGTGAAGAACACTGAGAGGCTGGTGTAGCTGCCCCAGAATGAATGAGAGGGAGAGCAGTAGGAGATGAGATCACAGTGGTAGCAGGGCTATGTCGTGTAGGGCCTTATTGGTCATTATAAGAACTTTGGCTTTTGCCCTCATTGACATAGAAGCCATTAGATGGTTTTGAATATGACCCAACTCACATTTTAAAATCATCACTCTGGCTGCTGAGCTGAAGAGACTGAAGGAGGTGGGAAGAGTAAGGGTGAAAGCAAGGAAATTAGGAGTCTATAGCAATAATTGAAGCAAGGGATCATTGTGGCTTGGACCAGGGTGGTAGCAGCAGAGTGGTAGAAGTGGTTGGTTTCTGGGGATGTTTTAAAGGTTGAGCCAGTAAGATCTGCTGAATGATTGGAATATGGTGCATGAGAAAAAAAGAGTCAAGAAACTCTGAAGTTTTTGGCTTAAGCAATAGAAAGATAAACTTGATATTTATGAAGGAAGTGTGAAAGATTGGGAGAAGAGAGAAGGAGACGGCCAAGATGAGAATTTGGGTTTGGGGCATGTTGAGTTTGTAATGTCTTTAGATGTATAGGTAAAGAATTTGAGTGGGCAGAATATGCAAATCCAGAGTTAAGCAGTGAGATGTGGATGGAAAGTATAAATGTGACTAAGCAACACATTTTCAAAGGTTGGGAGAGGTAGAGAACCTTTCACTGGAAAGAAGAAAGACAGGAGCTGTCACAGGGATCTTCCAGTTTACAGATGCCAATGTCGTCAACGTGGCTTAGTTTCCCTCCCAGCTCTTCCCCTTCTTCCCTTTAATGCTGAGCATCTACTTGAGTCTCATCTTCCTTGATTCCCTATTCAGGATTAACTTCCCACCTTTTTTTACTTCCTACTTTTGTTACGTATTTCCCTCAAAGTCACAGCTATCCTACTTTTCCCTCCATTATTTGACAGAGACTATAAACATTTTCTTCATGTTTTATAAGCTACTATGCAAACAAAGCTTATAGACATGGCCCCAGCCCTCACTTTCCAAATTGATGGCCTCTAAGCTCCTCTTTCATAGAAATGATGGAGCCACAGCTGTTACCTGGGAATTAAATTGGCACAAATTTTTATCAGACTAGTGTTTGAGACCAAGTATATGCAAATATCACACAGAAAACATAGTTAATTTGTTGTAAGGACTCAGTTCAATACTGTTCTTTTCTTAATCAGCCAAAATAACTCTAATACCCCTTTGTGACTATTTTATTCTTTTGCAACCTTCACAAGAAGAAAGAGTGTTTTTTTCTGTGTGGTTAAGAACTTGGGCACATGATCCAGACCCTTAGCTCTTAGAAGACAGTGCTGGTGACTCCAGAAGGAAAAATGGGTGCCTATAGAACAATGTCAACTTATTCTAATTGTGAGCATGTGCGAATATGGACAGATTATCAAGTCACATGAACAACAAAATGTAGAGACTGGACATACTTGAACAGAACGCAATACTTTGATGTTAGGCCTCTGAGGACAGCTTCCCCATAATTCCCCAAGGGGGAAAAACATGCAATGGAAAGGGGCCTGTTTAGAGTTGGACTAATACTAGGGATGACATCTTAAGTACTGAGTTATGAAGAAGCTTTAATGTGTTGTGATAGAACTCAAGAAGCAAAATCAGAAGCCAAAATTACTGAGAAGTTAAAATTTAAGGGTTTACCTCTGTGGAAAGACTTTTTTTAAAAATAAGACTTTAATGCTATTGCTTAACTCTTCTACATAAACTCTGTTCTTTTTTAAACACAATTCTCAATCTTTCTATGAGTCTATTCCATGTATATTTTGGAGGGAACAGGCTCCCTTCTCACTGCTCTTAATACAACCTTGCATTTGGTTGTAGTGAGACAAAGAACATTTGAATTCTTCTTATCTAGGTTCATGAAAGGAATTTTCAGGCTCTGGAAAATAAACACTATTATGAAAAGGATAGAAAAATATGTGACTGTGACAAAGACACATTCTGTAAGGAAAAAAGTCATAAAAACTTGGGAACAAAAGAGTTGCATAAGAAAGTCAAGTCCAATATGAAATAAACTAAAATGTGATATAATCTTAAGCAGTCAAAAGGGTACAAAGTAAAGAGAGATAATTTGACCTTGAGGATAGGAAGATTCTTTGAGTAGCCTATGGGATATACAGCGGAAAATGTTAACCTAACACAGATCTTGTCCCAACAGTAAATGACATTTATATTGTCATAATTATATAAATACTTTTTATTGCTTTTTGATATGTGGCTACTTTCTGCAGAAAAGTATAAATAATTTGACTGGGATTGCAGAACAAAATGTAATAACACCAATGATAAAGTAAAAATAAATGTGTTAGTGAAAATGGCAAGAGTCTTGAAAGGGGGTAGGGGAAATAGATAAAAGGGCATCAGTATTAATATTCTCATCTTACAGAGCTGTAAAAGCATCAAGAAATACTGTCAAAAGACCAAAAAGGTATCTGCACTCCCATGTTTATCACAGCACTATTTACAGTAGCCATGACATGGAATCAGCCTAAGTGTCCATCAACAGATGAATGGATAAAGAATACATAGCATACATACACAATGGAATACTACTCAGCCATAAAAAGAATAAAATCCTGCCATTTGTGACAACATGGATGAACATGGAGGACAGTACGTGAAGTGAAATAACCCAGGCACACAAAGACAAATACTGCATTTTACTCATATGTGGAATCTAAAATAAGTTGATCTCAAAGAAGCAGAGAGTAGAATGGTGGATACCATATGCTGAGGACTTTAGTTGGGAGGTGGCGATGAGGAGGTGTTGATTAAAGGTTACATAATTACAGTTACATAGAAGGAATAATTTCCAAGAGATCTATTGAAGAGCAAGGCAACTATAGTTAATGATGATACATTGTATTCTGTAAAAACGTAAAGAGAACAGATGTTATGTATTGTCACTACAAAAATGATAACTATGTGAGAAAAAAAGTCAGGTAATGACAAGTGCTGGTGTGGGTAAGAGAAATTGGAACCCTTTGCATTGCTGGTGGGAATGTAAAATGCTGCAGCCTCTGTGGAGAACAGTGGTGGTTTCTCAAAAAGCTAAATCTAAAATTACCATATGATTCAACAATTTCACTCCTAGGTATATATCCAAAAGAACTGACAGTGGGGACTCAAAAGGATACTTGTACTTCAATGTTAATAACAGCATTATTCACAATAGTCAAAAAGATGGAAAACAGTCAAGTGTCCATTACTAATAAATATATAAACAAAATGTGGTATATCAATACATTGGAATATTATTCACCCATAAAAAAGAATGAAGCACTTTTGCTGGCACCTTCCATCAGAGTGTTGTGGCCAGCAGACTGGAAACATATTGGCCCCTCCAGAACAGCAAGTGCTTAACCTCAGGGGCCAGAGGACAAAGTCTTGGGCCTGGTACCAGCCCCCAGGGTTAGAGCATGCAGCCCAGAAATGCTTAGCTGAGCCTTGGCCCCTGAAATCCAGAAAAGAAACCAGTCAACTGAATCCAGCTTATACCATAGTCAAACCTTCAAGGGCATCAAAGAATATAAAAGCAAAAAAACCCTATCCAAATGACAGTGACTTCAAAATTAAAGGAACATCAGCACCCACAGATGAGAAAGAACCAGTATAGGAACTCTGGCAACTCAAAAAGCCAGAGTGTCTTCTTACCTCCAAATGACCACACTAGCTTCCCAGCAATGGTTCTTAACCAGGCTGAAATGGCTGAAGTGAGATATAGAATTCAGAATCTGGATTGCAATGGAGATCATTGAGATTCAAGAGGAAGTCGAAACCTAATCCAAGAAATCTAAAGAATCCAATAAAATGATAGATGAAATAGTCATTTTAAGAAAGAACCAAACTGATCTGATAGAGTTGAAAAACTCACTACAAGAATTTCATGATACAATCTGGAAGTATTAACAGCAGAATAGATCAAGCTGAGGAAAGAATCTCAGAGCTTGAAGGCTAGTTCTTTGAATCAAGTCAATCAGACAAACATAGGGAAAAAAGAATACAAAGTAATGAACAAAACCTCTGAGAAATATGAGATTATGCAAAAAGACCAAATCTATGACTCACTGGCATTCCTGAAAGAAGGGTAGAGAGAGAGAGCAAGCAACTTGAAAAAACATATTTGAGGATTTTCCCCATGAAAACTTCCTCAACCTCACTATAGAGGTTGACGTTTAAATTTAGGAAATTCAGAGAACCCCTGTAAGATACTATCCAAGAAGACCATCTCCAAGGCACACAGTAATCAGATTCTTCAAGGTCAATGTGAAAAAAAAATATTAAAAGCAGTTACAGAGAAAGGGCGGGTCACCTACAGAGGGAACTTTATCAGGCAAACAGCAGACCTTTCAGCAGAAACTCTACAAGCCAGAAGAGATTGGGCACCTGTAGTCAGCATTCTTAAAGAAAAAAAATTTAGGGTTAGAATTTCTTTTCTTTAAGAATGCTGACTACAGGTACCCAATCCAGCCAAACTAAGATTCATAAGCAAAAGATAAATAAAATCCTTTTCAGACAAGCAAAAGGTAAGGGAATTTGTTACCACCTGATCTTCCTTAAAAGAGGTTCTTAAGGGAGTACCAAACATGAAAACAAAAGACTGTTTTACTGGTCATTACAAAAACACACTTGATTGACACTATAAAGCAACTACCCAATCAAGTCTGCATAAACATCAGCTAATAACAAGGTGACAGGATCAAATCTACACATGTCAATGGTAACCATGAATGTAAATCAGCTAAATGCCTCACAAAAAAGGCACAAAGTGGCAAGCAGGATAAAGAAGCAAGACCCAACTGTATGCTGCATTCAAGAGATCCATCTCTCATGCAATGACTCATAGGCTCAAAGTAAAGAGATGGGGAAAAAATCTATGAAGCAAACAGAAAACAAAAAAGAGTAAGGGTTGCTATTCCAATTTAAGACAAAATGGACTTTAAACCAACAATGATCAGAAAAGACAAAGAAAGGCATTACATAACGAAAAAAGGTTCATTCAACAAGAAGACTTAAATATCCTAAACATACATGCACTCAACACTGGAGCACCCAGATTCATAAAACAAGTTCTTAGAGAACTATGAAGAGATTTATATACCCACACAATAATAATGGGGAACTTCAACACCCCACTGACAGTATTAGATCATCAAGGCAGAAAACTCCAAAGATATTTGGGAACTAAAACTCAGCCCTTGACCAAATGGACCTAACAGATATCTACAGAACACTCCACCCAACAACAACAGAATACACATTCTTCTCATTTGCACATGGCACATATTCTATAATAGACCACATGCTCTGTTGTAAAACAATTTTCAAAAAATTTTTTAAAAATCGTTATCACCCACCCTCTCGGACCACAGTGCAATATAAATAGCAATGAATACTAAAAAGATCTCTTGGCTGGGTGTACTGGCTCATGCCTATAATCCCAGCACTTTGGGAATCTGAAGCAGGTGGATCATGATGTCAGGAGATCGAGACCATCCTGGCCAACATGGTGAAACCCCATCTCTACGAAAAATACAAAAATTAGCTGGGCCTAGTGGTGCATGACTATAATCTGAGTTACTCAGGAGGCTGAGGTAGGTGAATTGCTTGAACCAGGGAGTTGGAGGTTGCAGTGAGCCGAGATGGTGCCACTGCACTCCAGTATGGCAACAGAGCGAGACTCTGTCTCAAAAAATAAAAAAACGAAACAAACAAACATAAATATAAAACAAAATAAAAAACAAAACAAAAAAAGATCTCTCGAAACCATATAATTACATGGAAATTAAACAACCTGCTCCTGAATGACTTTTAGGTAAGCAATGAAATTAAGGCAGAAATCAAGAAATTCTTTAAAACTAATGAAAACAAAGATACAACATACCAGAATCTCTGGGACACAGCTAAAGCAGTGTTAAGAAGAAAGTTTATAGCACTAAACACCCACATGAAAAAGGTAGAAATGTCTCAAATTAACAACCTAACATCACACCTAGAGGAATAAGGTAAACAAGAGTAAACCAATGCCAAAGCTAGCAGAAGAAAATAAATAACCAAAATCAGAGCTGAACTGAATGAAATTGAGATGTGAAAAACCATACAAAATATCAATAAAACTAAAAGTTTGTTTTTTGAAAGAATAATATTGATAGATCACTAGCTAACTAATAAAAAAATGAAAGAAAGAAGATCCAAATAGACACGATCAGAAATGACAAAGGGGACATTACCACTGAACCCACAGAAATAATAATTTAAAAAACCCTCAGAGACTATTATGAACACCTCTATGCACACAAACTAGAAAATCTAGAAGAACTGGATAAATTCCTGGAAACATACAACCTCTCATGATTGAACAAGGAATAAATTGAAACCCTGAACAGACCAATAACAAGTTCTAAAATTGCATCAGTAGTTACAAGCCTATCAACCGAAAAAAAAAAAAAAAAAAAAAAAAAGGCCCGGGACCAGAAGGATTTACAGCCAAATCCCACTAAACATATAAAGAAGAGCAGGTACCAATAATCATATTGAAACTATTCCAAAACATTCAGGAGTAGAACCTCTTCTCTGACTCATTCATGAGGCCAGAATCATTCTGGTACCAAAACCTGGCAGAGACAAAACAAAAAAAAGGAAACTTCAGGCCAATGTCTGTAATGAACATAGATGCAAAAATCCTCAACAAAATACTAGCAAACTAATCTGGCAGCACATCAAAAAGTTAATCCACCACAATCAAGTAGGCTTTATTTCTGGGATGCAACATAGCATATTAATATACAAATTAATAAATGTGATTCATCACATAAATAGAACAAAAAACAAAACCCACATAATCATCTCAATAGACACTGAAAAAGCTTTCCATAAAATTCAACATCCTTCATGTTAAACACCCTCAATGAAGTAGGCATCAAGAAATATATCTCAAAATAATAAGAGCCATCTATGACAAACCCACGGCCAGTAATATACTGAACAGACAAAAACTAGAAGCATTTCCCTTGAGAACCAGAACAAGATAAGAATGGTCACTCTTAGCACCTCTATTCAACATAGTACTGGAAGTCCTAGTCAGAGCAATCAGATAAGAGAAAGAAACAAAATGCACTAAATGGGAAGACAGGTAGTTCAAATGATCTCTCTTAACAGACAATATGATTCTATACCTAGAAAACCCTAAAGACTCCACCAAAAGGCTCCTGGAATGGATAAACAACTTCAGTAAAGTTTCAGGATACAAAATCAATATAAAAAAATCAGTAGGATTTCTATACACCAACAATGTCCAAGCTGAGAGCCAAATCAAAAATGCAATCCCATTCACAATAGCCACAAATTATAAAACGCCTAGGAAGACAGTTAACCAGGGAAATGAAAGATCTCTACACCAAGAATTACAAAACACTGCTGAGAGAAATTAGAGACAACGCCAATATTAATAAACGGAAAAACATTTCATGCACATGGATAGTAAGAATCAATATTGTTAAAATAGCCTTACTGTCCAAAGCAATTTACAGATCCAGTGCTATTCCTATCAAACTACCAAGGACAAGGACATTTTCCATAGAATTAGAAAAAAATATTTTAAAATTCATATGGAACAAGAAAGAGCCCAAATAGCCAAAGCAATCCTAAACAAAAAGAACAAAGCCAGAAGCATCACCTTACCTGACTTCAAATTATACTACAAAGATACGAAAAACAAAACAGCATGGTACTGGTACAAAAACTGACGAATAGGCCAAAGGAATGGTTACAATGCTGAGAAATAAAGCTGCACAAATACAACCATCCAATTTTCAACAAATTTGACAAAAACAAGCAATGAGGAAAAGACTGCCTATTCAATAACTGGTGCTGGGATAACTGTCTAGCCATATGCAGAAAATGGAAACTGAACCCCTTCGTTCCATCATATAAAAAATCAACTCAAGATGGGTTAAAGATGTAAATGTAAAATGTAGAACTATAAAACCCTAGAAAAGGCCTAGGATATAGCATTCTGGACATATGCCCTGGCAAAAATTTCATGATGAAAACTCCAAAAGCAATTACAAAAAAAAAGAAAAATTGACAAATGGGACCTAACTAAACTAAAGAGCTTCTGCACAGCAAAAGAAACTATCAGCAAAGTAAACAGATAACCTACAGAATGGGAGAGAATATTTGCAATGAATGTATCCAAAAAAGGTCTAATAACCAGAATATATAAGGAACTTGAACAAATTAACAAGCAAAAACCAAACAATCCCACTAAAAATTGGGCAAAGGGCATGAGCAGACACTTCTCAAAGGAAGACATACACATGGCCCACAAGCATATAAAGAAATGCTCAATGCATCACTAAGCATTAGAGAAATGCAAATCAAAACCACAATGAGACATCATGTCATACCAGTCAGAATGGCTATTATTAAAATGTCAAAAAATAACAGATGCTGGTGAGGTTGTGAAGAAAAACGAATACTTATACACTGTTGGTAGGAATGCAAATTAGTTCAGTCATTGTGGGAAGCAGTTTGGAGATTTCTCAAAGAATTCAAAATGGAACTACCATTTGACACAGTAATACGTTTACTGGGTATACACCCAAAGGAATATAAATTATTCTACCATAAAGATACATGCATGCATATGTTCAGTGCAGTGCCAGTCACAATAGTGAAGACCTGGAATCAACCTAAATGCCCATCAATGGTGGACTGGATAAAGAAAGTGTGGTACATATACAGCATGAAATACTATGCAGCCACAAAAAGAATGAGCTCATGTCCTTTGCAGCAACATGGATAGAGCTGGAGACCATTATCCTAAGTGAATTAATGCAGGAACAGAAAACCAAACACTGCACATTCTCACTGACATGTGCAGTGAGTAGTATACATGGACACAAAGAAGGGAAAAATAGACACCAGGGCCTACTTGAGGGTAGAGTGTGGGAGGAGGGTGGGGATGGAAAAACTACCTATTGGGTGCTATGCTTATTACCCGAGTGATGAAATAATTGGTATGCCAAACACTCATGACACACAATTTATCCATGTAACCAACCTGCACATGTATCCTCTGAACCTAAAATAAAAGTTGGAAGAAAAAGTAATTGCCCAGACCAATGTCAACACACTTTTCTCCTGTGATATCTTCTAGTAGTTTTACAAGTTTTGGGTCTTATTGTTTTCGTTTTTCATCTATTTTGAATTACATTTTGCATATGGTATTAGATAAGGATCCAATTTCATTCTTCAGTGTGTGTATATCCAGTATCCCAACACCATATATTAAAGACATT
The DNA here is from genome assembly GCF_001698545.2 of Rhinopithecus bieti. Lineage (NCBI taxonomy): Eukaryota > Metazoa > Chordata > Mammalia > Primates > Cercopithecidae > Rhinopithecus > Rhinopithecus bieti. Next base: position 2,798,093 of record NW_016803361.1, read on the forward strand.
ATCTGTTCCCCATTGTGAGTTCTCAGCACGCTTGTTAAAGATCAGTTGACTAAAAATGTGTGGGTTTATTGCTGGGTTCTCTGTTCTGTTACATTGGTCTATACGTCTATTTTTATGCCAGAACCATTCTCTTTGTATTAGTTTAGCTTTGTAATATTTTGAAATCAGAGAGTGAGATGTCTCCAACTTTCTTCTTCTTGCTCAAGATGGCTTTGACTATTCGGGGTCTTTTGTGGTTTCATGTGAATTTTAGAATAGTGTTTACTATTTCTATGAAAAATGCCATTGGAATTTTGATATGAATAGAATTGAATCTGTAGATGACTTTTTGTAGTAGAGACATTTTAACAATATTAATTATTTGAATTCATAAACATGGGTATCTTCCCATTTATTTGTATCATATTCATTTCTTTCATCAATGTTTTATAGTTTTTAGTATGCAAATCTTTCACCTTTTGGTTAATTTTATTCTTAAGTATTTTGGTCTGATGCTATTGCAAATGGGGTTTTAAAAAATATCATTTTCAGATAGTTTGTTGTTAATATATAGAAACACTACTGACAATTGTATGTTGATTTTATATCCTGTAATCTGTACCGAATTCATTTATTAGTTCTAACAGTTTTTTGGTGAAGTCTTCAGGGTTTTCCCTATATAAAATGATGTCATCTGTAAACAGACAATTTCACTTTTTCCTTTTGATTAATAAGTTGTTTATGATTTAGTCTTGTTAGGTTTTATTTCTTTTTTGTTGTCCACGTGGTCTGGATAGGACCTCTAGTACTATGTTGAATATAAGTGGTAAGAATGGACATCCTTGTCTTGTTTCTAATCTGAGAAGAAAAGCTTTTGGCTTTTCACAGTTGAATATGATTTTGGCTGTGGGTATATCATATATGACTTTTATTATGTTGAGATACATTCTTTGTATATCAATCCATTTAGAGTTTTGTCATAAAGAATGTTGAATTTTATTCAATAATTTTTTCTGCATCTATTGAGATGATCACATGGTTTTTGTCCTTTAGTCTGTTAATATGGTATATCACATTTAGTGATTTGTGTATACTGAACAATTTGCATCTTTGGAATAAATCCCACTTGATCATGATAAATTTGTCTCTAATTGTGCTGTTAAATTTGCTTTGCTAGTATTTTATTGAGAATGTTTGCATTTTTGTTCATCAGCCATACTTTCCTATAATTTTCTTTTCTTTTGGTGACCCTGTCCAGCTTTGGTATCAGGTCTTTGATATCAGCTTTGGTATCACTAAAGCTGGTCTCATACAATGGCTTTGGAAGTGTTCCCTCCTCTTCAATTTTTTGGATGACTTTGAGAAGGTTTGGTATTCATTCTTTAAATGTTTGGTAGAGCTCACTTGTGAATCCATCTGGTCCTGGGCTTTACTTTGTTGGAACGTTTTTGACAACTGACAGAATCTTACTTATTATTGGTCTGTTCAGATTTTCTATTTGTTTATGGTTTAATCTTCATAGGTTGTATGCTTCCAGAAATTTCTCCATTTTGTCTAGGTTATCCAATTTGCGGTGTACAATTGCTCGTAACAGTCTCTTATAATCCTTTATATTTCTTTTCTTTTCTTTTCTTTTTTTTGAGACGGAGTCTTGCTCTGTCGCCCAGGCTGGAGTGCAGTGGTGCGATCTCGGCTCACTGCAAGCTCCGCCTCCCAGGTTCACGCCACTCTCCTTCCTCAGCCTCCCGAGTAGCTGGGACTACAGGCACCCACCACCACGCCCAGCTAATTTTTTGTATTTTTAGTAGAGACAGGGTTTCACCATGTTAGCCAGGATGGTCTCGATCTCCTGACCTCGTGATCCGCCCACCTCGGCCTCCCAAAGTGCTAGGATTACAGGTGTGAGCCACCACACCCAGCCAATCCTTTGTATTTCTATGGTATCAGTTGTAACGTCCCCTCTTTCATTTATAATTTTATTTAAGTTTTCTCTTTCTTTCTTTTTTTCTTTCTTTTTTTTTTTTTTTTGGTCTAACTAACATGGGAATAATAAAGATGAGAACAGAAATAAATGAAATAGAGATTAGAAAACCAGTAGAAAAGATCAAGGAATCTAAGAGTTGGCTTTTTGAAAAGATGAACAAAATCAAAAAAGCAACTCCTAGCTTTCTTGATCTTTTCTATTGGTTTCTTAATCTCTATTTCATTTACTTCTGTTCTCGTCTTTATTATTTCCTTCCTTCTGCTAACTTTCAGTTTCATTTGTTCTTCTTTTCTAATTCCTTGAGATAAAAGTTTATTAAGATCTTTCTTTTTTCTTAATGTAGGCATTTATTACTATAAACTTCCTTCTTCATTTACAATTCTGACAGTGAAAATTTCAACATAAAATTATTTACCCAGAAGAAAATAGCTCCCAAATAATGGCAGTTGACATGACTGCCATTGTCAACCAATGTGGAGTAAGCCAACTACACTGTATATTTCATACTGACTACAACTAAAATCTCTGGACAGAATACAAACGGCAACTACCTAAGAATTCCGAAAAGTAAACAGTAGCAAGCAAGCGGACTGGGGACTTAACTCACAGTCTGGACAATGATCTGTAATAAAGGTGAGTTTCATGGTCTTATATTCTTCCTTTACCTCCGGTCTTTGACTAAGGGAAGGCCCAAGTGGCAGAACTGTGTGATAGGTGCTAAAAGTAGAAATGCTGAAAAACAACGCATTATTTCTAGCCATAGAATCAGAAAAAGAGGCCCCCCCTACATGCCAGACAGTTTGAGAATACTCATTTACCTTCCCTTCCCTCCTCTCCCCTCCTCTCCCTTTCCATCCCTTCCCTTCCCCTCCCTTTCCCTCCCCTCCCCTCTTCTCCTCTCCTTTCCTTTCCTTCCCTTTCCTTTCTTCTCATTTCTCTGCCAGCCTTGCCCATAGGACTAGCCACTTACAGAGTTTTATGGCTATGACATTGATGACAGAGACACCTAAAATTCTAAGAAGGGACTTATCTCTGCACAGAATAATTGAAAAATGGGACCTTCTTGCTCAAATAATGTGGAAGAATTTCCTTTTTAAAAAATCCCTGTTTCTTACCAGTTTGCCTCTAAAGCAGCCCCAGTCTCACAGAACTGAAAACCTGTGGGTGGGGAGCGGGGGGGCGGTGCTAAAACCTTGAGAAAAAAGATAATATATTTGGAACAAAAGAAGTGAGGAAAAGTCTCTTAAATCCAGAGAGAGAGACACAGAGAAAATGTTTGGGGTTGGAGGATTTCTGAGAAGAGAACACTGGAGCAGGGGACTCGTCTAATTCTGGGTATAAAACTCATCTAATTCTGGGTCTAAGAAATAGAAACCATAAAATAGAACCAAATGAAAATTTTAGAGCTGAAATATATAATATTTGAAATAAAACCTTTACTTGATGGGGCTAATACCAGAATGAAAACGACAGAAGAAAAAAGTCAATAAACTTGAAGATAAAACAGGAGAAATATACAATTTAAAGACAGATTTTTTTTTTTAAATGAACATAGTCTCAGTGAACTGTGAGACAATATCAAAAGGTTTAAGACTCACGTCATTGGCATCCCAGAATGAGAAAAGAAAGACATTACTGCAGGAAAAAAAAATATTTAAAGAAACAGTAGTTGAAAACTTCCCAAATTTGATTTAAAAAATAAACTTAACAAAATCAAGATTCTCAGTGACTCTCAAACAATGTAAACTAAAAACCAACACAAAACCCATACATACCCAGACACATAATCATAAAACTGATTAAATCCAAATATAAAGGAAAAAATCTTGAAAATAGCCAGAGGAAAGCAACATATTACATATAAGAGAAAAATGATTTAAATGATCGTGTACTTCTCATGTGTTCTCTTCTCTGTAATATTCCACCAGCTCTCAAACATTCTCTCTGTCTCTCTGGATTTAGGAGACTCTTGTCCTCACTTCTTTTGTTCCAAATATATATTATTCTGATGAGGAGGGTTTTCTTCTTATATATTTCTCATAAGAAACTATGGAGATCAGAATAAAGTGAAATATATATTCAAAGTGCTGAAAAATAAAAGACTATATCTAGAGAATATATTTTCAGGAATAAAGGTGTTACAAAGACATTTTCAGATGAAGAAAACTAGTAGAATTCATTGTGAAGAAACTTGCTCTAAAAGAAATGCAAATGGAAGTTCTTTAGGCTAAACAGAAAAGATGCCAAAGGGAAGTGAACAAAGGAGAAGCAACAGAAATAGTAAATTTGGGGGTAAAGGTAATCGGCTATTTTTTTCCTCTCAAATAATTTAAAAGATGTATGTCAGTTTAAAGCAAAAATCATAACATTGTCTGAAGGAACTTCAACATACATAGATGTAATATATTAAACAACTATCCTCTTGCCCCATCTATTTAATGTATTACATCTATATATGTTGAAACTCCTTCAGATAATGTTATAATCAGGTCAGGAGTTCAAGACCAGCCTGCCCAAGATGCTGAAACCCCGTCTCTACTAAAAATGCACAAATTACCCAGGCATGGCATGGTGGCACGTGCCTGTAATCCCAGCTACTCAGGAGGCTGAGGCAGGAGAATTACTTGAACCCAGGTGGCAGAGGTTGCAGTGAGCCAAGATCATGCCACTGTACTCCAGCCTGGGCGACAGAGCAAGACTCTGCATAATAAATAAATAAAATAAAATGAAGAGAGGTTTCACATTATTAATCTAATCTTCTACCTTAAGAAGCTATAAAAAGAAAAGCAAATAAAATCTAAAGCAAGCAGAAAGAAATAGAGTAGAAATAAATAAAATTGAAATAAATAAAAATCAATAAACTAAAAGCTGGCTCTTCAAAAAGATCAATAAAATTGATAAAACTCTAAGAAACTGACCAAAAATGAGCTGAGAGACATCCAAATTACCAAATATCAAGAATGGAAGAGATGAATCAATATAAACCACATAAATATTAAAAGGAAAATGAAATATGATGAACTATCCACCATCCATAAATTCAAGAATAACATCCATAAAACAGAACAATGCCTTAAAAGACACAAACTACCAAAATTCATTCAAGAAAAAACAGAAAATAGGAATAATCATATATCTACCAAGGAAACTGAATTCATAGCTTAAAACCTTTCAACAAAGAAAACCACAGAACATACACTAGTTGATTTCATTGCTGACACCAATTCTACATCAGTAAACATTTAAGGAAGAAATAGTACCAATTCTAAACAATATCTGGGTGCTGACGAGTTGATGGGTGCAGCACACCAACATGGTACAAATATACATATGTAACAAACCTGCACGTTATGCACATGTACCCTAGAACTTAAAGTATAATAATAAAATTAAAAAAACAAAAAATAAAAAACAAAATAAAACAATCTCTTCCTGAAAACAGAAGAAGAGAAAATAGTTCTTAATGCATTTTGAGGCCAGCATTACTCTTGTAACAAAATGAAACAAAGACATTACAAGAAATAAAAGATACAAGCCAACATAAAATGTAATAAAATGTAATAAAAATCCCCAACAAAATATTCACAAATTAATTCACAAATATAAAGAAAAATAACACAACCAAGTGGAGTTTATTCCAGCAATGAAAGGCTGATTCAACTTTCAAAATTAAATCAATGGGAGGGTGTGGTGACTCACGCCTGTAATCCCAGCACTTTGGGAGGCTGAGGCAGGCAGACTGCTTGAGCTCAGGAATTGGAGACCAGCCTGGGCAACATGGTGAAAGCCCATCTCTACTAAAAATACCGAAATTAGCTGGGTATAGTGGTGTGCACCTGTAGTCCCAGCTACTCAGGAGACTGAGGTGGGAGGATCACCTGAGACTGAGAGGTCAAGGCTGCAGTGAGCCATGATCACACCACTGTACTCCAGCCTGGGTGACAGAGCAAGACCGCAAGACCCTGTCTCAAAAAAACAAAACCCACAAATTAAGTCAATGTAATTCACCATATTAAGAGACTACATAAGAAACAGCACAAGATAATTTCAATAGATGCTGAGAATATATATGACAAAATTCAACATTAATTCATCATTTTAAAAAATTCATAGCTAACTATGAACTTATTTAGTTTGATAAACGGCATCTACAAAATGTTCCAGCTAATGTCATATTTAACAGTGAAAAACTGAATGTTTTCTCTCTCCAGAGAAGCTTTTTCACTTGTGCACAAGGAGACAAGGACAAGAATTTTGACTGAAAGGCTGTTTGCAATAAGAGTAAATGAGAAACAGCCTAAATGTCCATCTATAAGAATTGATAAGTAATTTTTTAAAAACAAACCAGAGTTACATGTATTAACAGAAATAAATCTCAAAACATAATTTACAGTGAAAACAAGGGAGTTGTGTAATAATATATGCAGAATGATACTATTTATATGATGGTTAAAACATACAAAATAGTACTATACATTTATCATGGAAATACATTCTATGTTTATATAATACATGATATATACATGCATATGCTATGCATATTGCACTATAGATACTATATATGTATATTATACTGTATATACATATATATTACATAATGCTATATATAATATAGTTATATACAATACTATAACATCTGTATAGTATAGTAGTATATGTAATACATAATATTATATTAATATGTATTTTAATTAATATTACTTATGTGTCTATAAATTAATCAATATCTGTATACACATAATATAATAATCATATATAAACATACTGTAATTTGATGTATCAGTACTACATAGCTATATATTACTATCATATGTAAATAATGTACAATTTAAATACTAATACTTATTAAATATATATTTACTACATAATATTTTATGTCTTGAGTAGACAAGTTCTATATAAACATCTATATAGAAATATATATTAAATAAGTATATATTAAAATTTATTCATATTTGTATATGACATAGTAATATATAACTATATAGTAGTGATACATTAAAAATAACTATCTGTTTATATAAGTAAAATAAAATAAAGGGAAATATAAATTAAAAATTCAGGATACTGTGCCTCCTCTGTGTTATGATGGAAGAAACTGGGATTGGAGAGAAATACTCAGGCAGGTTTAAATTATGTCTATACTTTTTTATTTCTTTTAAAAAATTGGAAGCAAATAGTCTCCATGTAAAAATTTATCATTCTTAACAAAGTTACTTACTGGTGGGTGATGGGTGTTTATCACATAATTCCCTACACTCTTTTGGATAGTTTTATTTTTTCCTAATAAAAATACTACAAGGAAAAAAAGTTCAACACACTCACTTGTTCTAATGAAAAAGTTTGTCTCTGGAGAGAAGGGCTGGGATAGGTGGTGGTGGCAGGAAAGCAGGCAGGAGACTCTTGCTTTTCACCATGAGCGCCTCTTTACTATTTGATTTATTTTGTCGGTTTATAATTCTCATAAAGCTATTTTGTTTTAATAAAATGAACTGATAGTAGAAAACAGTGAGGACAATTTCAGATTCTATAAATTATTTGATGACTTGATCATATGTGATATTGTAGTTTTCAAGTTTAGCATCAGTACCCAGCACAGAGTGGATACTAAGTACATATTTATTGTTTGTTTTATTTTATTTACTAAATATTATAGTCTACCATATATAAATATGATGTCTGTTTTCTAATCATTCCCCCCAAATTTATTCTGTTCCCTTGGACAAATCAGTTAACTCTACGGTACTTCAGATTCCTTATTTTACAAAAGTCAATAACAATACTTTTCTCAGTCAGGAACGGTGGCCCACGCCTGCAATCTCAGCACTTTGGGATGTTGAGGCGGGCGGATACTTGAGGTCAGAAGTTCAAGACCAGCCTGGCCAACATAGTGCAACCTCATCTCTGCAAAAAAATACAAAAATTAGCCAGGCATGGTGGCAAGCGCCTCTAATCCCAGCTACTCAGGCTGAAGCAGGAGAATTGCTTGAACCTGGGAAGCAGAGGTTGCATGAGGGGAGATTGCGCCACTGCACTCCAGCCTGCATGACAGAGCAAGACTCCATCTCAAATAATAGTAATAATCATAATAATAACTTGTCTATGTCCCAACATTATTTTAAGTTTCAAATAAGAAAATGGATATCAATATACTGCTCTTGAAAGGTATAAAGTATACGCAAATTGAAGAAATGTAGGAAACCACTAGAAGACTGGGAAGAATTCTCAAGAGATCATCACATAAACATCCACAGTCCATAGTTTTCCAGAACGTGTTAGTGACCATAAAAACACCTTCTTTCCATATATGTGTCTTGAAAGTCTGAACATAGCTTGTTGTTTAGGTGGAGTGGAAGTGGGAGTTGCGGGGGGGTGACATTTTGTGTAGAAACATTATGGAAATGGGCATCTTTAGTCATAATTAAAGACATTTTCTTAGGAAGAAATTTCTTAAGATGGCATGATGACACACTAATCAGTTTTTGGCAAAGGTTCCACTGAGCTCATGACAAAGCAATAACAAGTACAACACTTCTTACTTGACTTAAAACCATTTTGGCTCTAGGACAGACCCAGCTGTCCCAAGAGTGTGGGGTGTGGGTGCTAAATAATCCAGGGAAGAGCAATGACTATATAGAGATATGGGGCTTCTCTCCAAATATTGTGATTCTAATGTGAAACTATAAAGTGCTAGCTTCGGAAGGAAGGAGATGGTTAAGAAAAGAGGTCACCAAATATTTGCTGGCACTGAATTAGTCACTTGGGTACTGAGTGTAATCAAAGATGAGACATGGTCCTTGCTTTCAAGGAATTTATAGACTGAGACATAGTAACTTGGACACAACCAGCAGACTATCAACATGAGATGGAATAATGAGTCAAAAACATATGCACTATTCATATCGATCACATACAAAAGCCATGTTTTTATATTACTAGTATATTATTTTTCTTTTGGATACAAAGATGCAATGTTATTGCTAAGTTTGAAGAGTCTATCTAAAAAGTGCAAAGTCTATCTAGAAAGACTTTGCCCAAACCACTGAAATAGTAATAGAGCACGCACTTGGTGGTTTATATCTCAAAGTGCCCAGAAACAGTCCCAGTGGCCTCTCATGGCTAGAAAGTTCTCCGCTTTTAATTTTGTTGTGTTCCAAAGACTTACTTGTGAGTCAGCTGTTGGAAACTTGCTATGTGTTTTCACATTGAAAGAAAGCCACGTGTGGGGGTCATTTCTTCAGACAGGCCAAAAAAAGGTTGTACAAATCCATTCTGAATAAGGAATTATAATACTAATGGAAAGGTGGAATCTGATCCCTAGGTGTAACTATCTGTGTGTATATATGTGTCTGTGTATGTGTGTGCATGTGTATGTGTGCACCATGAAAATGCACCACTCACATCTGCCACAGGGAGCATAACTGATTAATGGTTCTAGCTACTGCTACTGCTTTTCTACATATATCACGGCATTTGTGCCAAGGTCACATTTCCCGTGAGCTGCTTCTAGACAATGACTGAACACAGTGGTCAAGGATACTAAGACAGGTTTATTCCAGCAAATTAGAGGACTCTTTCTGCAGAAAATTTTGGCTTGAGGACTCACCATGAGCCTGGCTGAACCATTTTTGGAAGTGCTGTAGTCTAAGATGCCCTCCCCTCCCCTCCTCCCTTCCCCTCCCCCACAGACATTAGGCTGGTCTGAAGGCTTTCTTCACCTTCACCAGTTCCTCCCTGCTTCCAATCAATCTCCAGAACATCTAATCATATCTTAGTGTCTGCTTCTTGGTAGACTCGAACTACTGCAAGGAATAGTGAAAATGGTCCAAAAAAACAGGGAATATAATGGAGATTTGTGACTGACTCACCAACCAAAAGGGAAAAAGTGGGCCATCCTGAATGGGGTAGTTGGGCATGAACAGCCCCTGACAAAAGGTGATGGCTCATTTACTAAAGATTTCATTAGTGGTTATCTGATAATTTAGCCAGGTAGAGGGATGCAGCTGCAATAATTCTGGGATTTAAAAGACATGAGGAGAAAATATCTATCAAGACATCGGAGTTGCAGGCTAACGCAAAATTATATTGAGGCCCTGAAAAAAAAAAGAGAAACCGAGGGAGTTAACAAGTAACTAATGGCTAAGTGGGAGAGCCCGAGGACTTCTCTGGTCATTAATAAAAGGGCTGTTACATCCTGTGGTGGAAAAACAGACACAGCTAAGCAGAAAACTGAAGATCTGATGGAGTTATAGGGATTCAGAGACGTTTGAATACTCAATCAAACCTGGTCTGTTATGCTATCAGGGCTATATTGGAAAAACCCAGTACCCTGAAATATGAGATAGGCCCATTTAGATGGATTTCAGCTCCAAATATTGGAGCTGAAGAGCTCCCTGAACCCTCAGAGTTTAGTGACCACCCTTCTCTAATAAGAGGTAGCACCTGCCCTGTGTTGCAAAACCCGGCAGAAGCCTATCCCTGCAAGGCAAGAGTTGATCCCTTTGGGAGCCACTCCCACCTCCTCTCCTGGATACCAGGCTCATAACTAGGATTAAAGCCCAGGATAACCCAGGATTTAAAACCCAACTAAGAAAACAAATGAGACTATGTAGCCAGGAGTTATGGAAATTAGCTAAGATCTATCAACAGGAGCCAGAGATGTACTCCTAGGATTGGATTTTGAAAGAACTTGATCAGGGGGGCCAGGATGTACAACTGGATAACCAAGAATTCAGTGACTTCAGGCTACTCTCTTGAGATGGGGGATTTAACACCCTGGCAAGGATCCCAGTGGATGGGGCAAACTCCCTGCCAGGGTGACTTTTAGAAGTCTGAAAAAAGTAACAGCCATGTTGAGCAAAGTAGAAGTACCTGAACTGCCCTGGCAGATGATGGTAAAGACAGGTATGTATGTATAAAAGAGACTGAAAGAAGTGGTTGGAATGGATATATTGATAAGGCCAGAAGATTCATCAGAGGATATTCCAGGGGAGAACCCAAAGGACATCATTCGCTAAGGCCATTAGGAATGTGCTAGTGAGAGGCACACAGCATCACTAAGAAGTTCAGCGATCTTATCTGCAGGTCAGTTTTGGACTTGGCAATAACCATAAGGATGGTGGTTGGAGATGCAAAGCAATAGAGCCTTAGGTGTCAGTGCTTAACTTCCAGAAGCCAAAAAGTTGCAATTACCATAATGACTAGCAAGGTCAGAGGGGCAGCCAAGGGTGATTGATTGGCAGAGAGTTACAGAAGTGGTTAACAGAGCATGACATCCCCAGGGCAAATATAATAGACAGGCAGACTACATGAGTGTTAGTAAACATCTGTAATCACAAAAAAGACAAAAATGGATGAGTGGGAAACTGAGGATGGTTGCCCCAATCAAGAGTCCTGATCCTTTGCTAGTTAGTTCCTGGTCCTGTGCCAATTTGCAGATCCAGAACCCTTTGACTGAAGACATGGCCAGGACCTTAGGAGGGACGCTGTAGCATTATATTTCTCCTTCCCCAAAGGGACCTATGGTCATTTACTCAGGTGACTGTAAACTAAGGAAAAGGAGAAAACAAATAATTTTGGGGAATATTTAATACGGGGTCTGAGCAGACAGTGACACCTGGAAACCCAAAGGATCATCATGCCCTCTATATTCCAGAGGAATTTATGGAGGCCAGGCAATAAGTGGAATCCTAGAATTGTGCTTAATGCAAATTAGATGCCTATTACTTATTGACTGATTTGATTCACTACAAGAATGGTTATGAAAAATAAGGAGAAAGGTTTTATTCCTTGGACATGACTACAAAAAATAATCTTCCATGTTCAAATTCTACAAGCAAAAACATAAATGTTGACATGAGAGTTATTGCTAGGAGGTTGAAATTCTAAACAAGAATTTATTAGACACTAAAGGTTTCTAGGAGAGGCAAGAATTGCAAGGTCAGTTCTTCCATTAGGCTGAAATAAGCTCATGAGGCCAGCAAAGAATTATGATTGATTAGGAAGGACCTATTTCCTCTTCTTTTGGAGGCCTTTAACTTCTACTTCACTCACCCTCCATTTAAAAGCTTTCTTCCTATGGTGATCTGTTTCAAGATCCTAGCCAGAGGCATTGGAGCCTCCACCTAGCAGTCAAGGGCATTCTGAGTATCAGAAGTATTTAATTCAGGAGGGACATATGCAAGAATCTATTCCTTTACAGTTTAACTACTTTTCTACATAACATTATATCCTTATATTCTCCTATAATTTTTTAAATGAGACTAGCTCTAGGATCCTGTGGGTTCATTTCTGTAATTAATACACCATCAATACGGAATCAAAGGTTCAGTTATCAGATTGTCTGTCTTTCTCTAAGCCAGTCCAGAAGGGTGGATAGGACTTACTATTGCATAGTCTTCAGTCATAACTACCCAATTAATTAAACTGGTCTAGATACTTTTAGAATATATAGCAATGATCTCCCTTATAATTTGTAATTCCCTGCTATAAAATCCAATCTATATATGGAAATTTTAAGTTGGGTCATCCTCATAAGACTCCAAAAACTCCTCTGGAAAGGGACATTTTGGCAATACGTATCAAAAGCTTTAAAAGTGCATATATGCTTTGACTAAAAATCTCCACTTCTAAAATTTTTTTTCTGAGGAAATAATCAGAATGGGATTCACAAGTGCATAAGAATGTTCATCTCAGCTTTATTTTATGGCAAACAGAGATAATGACTAAAAAGAAGAGTGAATAAATCTATAGGATGAAATTCAATCAATAAAGGTACTATAGAAAAATATATCTCTTGAGGCCAGGGACAGTGGCTCATGCCTTTGGGAGGCTGAGGTGAAAGGATTGCTTGAGCTCAGGAGTTTGAGATCAGCCTGGGCAACATAGTGAGACCTTATCTCTACAAAAAATTTTAAAAATTAGCCAGGCATTGTGGTACATGCCTGTAGTTCCAGCTACTGGGGGGCTGAGGTGGGAGGATCACTTGAGCCTAAGGAGGTCAAGGGTGTAGTGAGCCATGACTGTGTCACTGCACTCCAGTCTGGGTGACAGAGCGACATCCTGCAGCAAAAAAAAAAAAAAAAAAAAAAAAAAAAAAAATTTGATAAAATCAACAGTAGAAAATTTGGATCACCTTTTGGATATATATATATATACACACACACATATATATACACATATATACTTAAAACATATTTTCATATGTCTGTAAATACACATATACATCCCTATCTATACATACTCAGTGAAAGCAGAGAGACAGTAAGGACTAGCAAGAAAAAGAGCAAAATAATTGAATATTAGTGCTCTGATCATCTTTTACAGTTCCCCTTAGCAAGGCTAATATATTCAAGAGAAAAATTCCTATCTGCTCCATATATCAAGCAGAAAACAGAAGCTAGACATCCACAGCTATTAAAACCACAACCACCACCAAAACAAACAAAAAAAGTAGCATTCTGTTTAAATGACTGTTTCAGCTCTCTCTCTCTTGCTTCTTGGGACTTGACTATACTGTTAGTGTTACCCAAGTGGGAGAAACCTAAGTCAGCTGCACAATCAGATCAGAACTCTGGTAGAGGCTCTCAGGGGGTCCCTATTCATCCCAGTCCCCTTTCCCGCTAATTGTATCCTCCATTCCTTCAGTCTTTGTGGATCTGGCGGGTGAGGCATGGGGCTGGTCAGGAAAAAGCAGTGGGGCAGATGCTGCAGTTTTAAGTGAAATCAGGTGTTGCCTTCCCTGAAGTAAGATCTGGAAAATGTCAACCTTAAGTAACAGGTACTGGCAGCTGAACACATAGTCTTCCCCATTGGGCTCAGCGTTTCCTTTCCCTGCAAGAAGTACCTAGGCTTTTCCCTTTCCTCTTGCATTTCCCCATCTCCTTCATTCCAAGACTCTTTAAGAGTCCACTGAATAAAAATTTCCATTTTGGAGATATTCATCTGACATGATTCTAAGCATGTTGGAAATGGAAAAGTGGCAATAGAATCCACAAGTGTCAAATAAAACACACTTTAGTGTTGTTGGTGAGCTAGGCTTCAACCTGTGGAGGAAATACAAAAGATTTCTTGGAGGAATGGGGAGAAACAATTGAGTCCTGGCTCTTTTCTCCATATGCTGAGAGATACAGGAAGAAACACAGCACACAGATTTGATAAAGCCAAAGTATTAAATGGAGTTGAGAGAACATCCCTTAGATGTCCTTTCTTTTTCTTCTGCTAGGCCAGTCTGGAACTATTCCATTGCAGAATTGCAATCCAGATTGCAGAAACACACATATGCACATGCACAGCTGATGTATGATCATCTTTATTGTGTCTGGTTGATTTGCATATTGTGCCTCAGCACATTCTGGGATTGAACCAAGTAACAATGGAGGAGGTCTGGAACCCCATCTTAACTAGGGCACATCTCCTTTGGGAGAAACCAGTCTCACATTCATCGAAGGGTACCAGGATGAAACACAGATGACTATGGGTATGTGGTGACTGCCAGTTATTCTCTAGTCTAATTGGGGCAAATGCAATCTGTGATGAAGCCCAACAATTATAAGTTTAGTTGAGGTCTAAAGAGCAAATCAGTGGGACAACCTTAGAACTTAAAATTCTGTAAAACTATGCAACAACTATAGGAAAAGAGCACTGTACTAGGAACTACTTCTAAATCGTCACAAAGAATGCTTTATCACCTATCTCTCTTCACCTAATACTCTGTCTAGGCAAACTCATCTATCCCTTACGGCTATACCCCCTACCTATATACTAATATTGTAGTCCCAAATTTAAATCTCCAGTCCAGGTTCTTCTGAACCCCAGGCCAGTGGTATCAATCATTTCTATCTGAACAACTCCCAGGCATTTCAACTGGTGCATGTGAAACAATAAATTAATCAGCTACCCCAATAAATCTGTTTCTTTTTTATATTCCCTGAATTGATGAATAACATAGTCATATTTCAGTAACCCAGAAATTGTCCTAGGTTCCTCTCTATTATCTAATCATAATCAAAACAGGTCATCAACTTAATCTTTTAAACCCTTCCTAGATTTGTCCCTCCTGAGTCCCCACAACCATTACTCTAACTCAGGCCACTACATCATTCACTCAAATAGTTGCCACAGCTTTCCCATTTAGCACCCTTCAATCCCACAGAATCTGCATATTTCTTCCTGCGGAGCTTTCTAAACAGCATATCTGGCCAGGCATGGTGGCCCACGCCTGTAATCCCAGCACTTTGGGAGGCTGAGGCAGGTGGATCATTAGAGGTCAGGAATTTGAGACCAGCCAGACCAACATGGTGAAACCCCATCTCTACTAAAAATACAAAAAAAAATTCAACTGGGTGTGGTGGCACATGCCTGTAATCCCAGCTACTAGGGAGGCTGAGGCAGGAGAATCGCTTGAACCCAGGAGGCAGAGGTTGCAGTGAGCCAAGATCACGCCATTGCACTCCAGGCTAGGCAACAAAAGTGAAACTCCGTCTCAGAAAATAATAATAATAAACAGCATATCTATACATCATCTATGTAGTATTCTTGCCAAACATATTTAAACAGAATCTAACAATAAGGAAGCAATCAGATAAATCCAGATTTAGGTGCATTTTATAAGAAAAGTTGCTTGCACTCTCAAAAAAATGTCAATGTCACACAAGTCAAAATATAATTGGGGAAACTATTCTAGATTTTAAAAGACTAAAGAGACAAGAAAACTAAACGTAAGTGTGATCCTTGTTTGGATCCAGTATTGGTGGGGAATAGCCAGCATACACATTATTGGATAATTAGAAAAAATTGGTATATGAACTGTGTATTAGATGATTATTGAATCAATGAATACTGGGTTTCTTGGGTGTAGCAACAGTATTGTGATTATTCAGAAGAATGTTCTTGTTATAGGAGATGCATGCTAAGGGCTAAAATGTCATGATGTTTGCAACTTACTCTCAAACAATTCAGCAAATATTACATAGACAGGTAATAGAGAGAAAGCAAATTTGGTAAAATGTAAACAATTGATTAATTTAGTCTTTCAACTTTCTTTTATGTTTAAAAGTTTTCAAAATAAAAAGTTAAGAAGAGAAAATAATAAGAAAGAAAAGACCTTAGCCAGTCACCACTGCTAAACTTTTCTCCCAGAAGACAACTTTCATGTTACAAAAAACAACTTGAAGTTCTTGGAGATTAAGAAACAAATGGTAGGGAAGTCAGTAAGGTTGAATTACCAAAGCCATTTACTCTCATCCCTATCACCTTGGGCAGGCTTAATTAGAGAGTAAACACAATAACACAATTGACCCAAAACTTAAAAGCTATATACAGAAGTAGCTGGGTAGTTCAACAGACAAACTGAATTCAAACCAGTCATTTTTTTTTGACGTACACAAGAATATAAAAACAATTACATGCAAACTCTTATTGAATCTTCATAGTAACCAAATGAGATACTTAACTTCATTTTAGAAATGAGAAAACTAAGGGAAAACCAAACTGAATTTTATACTAGAATTTTTATAACTGTCAAACCAATAATGTGCATTATTATATAATACTAGAGGTTTTCCAAGAGTAAACATGTTAACCTTTTAAAAACAGGATGGTTGAGTCTTGGTTTCTCTTCTATCAGCATTATTAATTTGTTGTTTTCCTCTGTAATTTTCTTTTGCCTTATAACAAAACAATTTTTTAAAAACCTATCTGTTAAGCCCTGCTAAAAATTCTTATTCCATTTAGACGAGCAACCCAGAGGTTGTTTATGGAGGAGTCCCTGCCTCCTTGTCCTTCTTCTCTTGTCACATCATGCTCTTTTATGCCCTAGGCTACAGCCATCTTTAACTACTTGTACTTACTTGCAGCAGAGGTTCTATCAGGCCACAGGATTTCTTGATGGTAGTTTAAATCAAGGGAAACATGATATGGACCTTCATGGCACAGGTATGCCTAATGCAAACATATTAGACACAGCAACATGCAAGAACAACTCTATATGTAGAGGCAGTCAGGACACCATAATTCTGTTTGCTATGATTTCTTCTGGTTTGGCCTTGAGGTTTCTCTTGATAGTGGCCATAATCCAGGATACCCACTTTCAGGGAGAGCCCTGAATGGCAGGTAAGTTAGGGTCAGGTATGTCAGTCATGTGGGACACAGAGGTGGGTGCATAACAAAACACATGAAATAACAGAAGAATTTTATTAAAGATCCACAGGAGAAGCACATGCCCATGAGGACCAACAAGAAATCTGGAGATGGCAGGATGCTCAGTCAGAGAGAGAGAGAAAGACCTGTTGGCCAAAGCCTTTATTGGGATTCAGGGTATTACCCAACTAGGTTTCCCTTAGGAAGCTCTAATTGGTGGGTTTAGAGCAAGAAGGCATGAGTTCTGGGGGGTGGGGGGGCACACTGTGACTGAGATGTGGTCTCTGTGGCATATCTACACAGTCAGTGCAGGATGTGTGGGTCAATGGGGCAAGTCAAGTAAGTTGTATCTAGCTGTGCCATAGGGAAGTAGTCAGGAGGTGGTTATACCCGGATCAATCACATTGAGAAACTGGGAGGAGGTGTAAATGGAAACTGTCAAGGATGACTGAGCCCTGCTTCTGGTATAAGAAAGTAAAATTTATATTCAAAATGGATGCCGAGGCAACGCACACTTACAAGAATTCACTACATTGCTTCCATATTGGCTGCTTAAGCAAATCCCTCATCCTCAATGAGTCTCAGTTTGTTCATCTATAAAGGAGATGATTAAATCAGAAGATCTCTAATGTTCATTTGCTCTGTGCTCTCAATGTCCATGAATCTATGAACTTGCTATGAATAAATTACAAAGGAGATTAAATTTTAGCAAATAAGAGATTTTCTTCTCTTAGGAGAAATTATCTTAAAGAAGTTGTGAAAGTCAAATAAAGGATAAAGTTCCAAATCACAGTCAGGTTTAATGGACTTCACTGATGATATAAAAGAAATCCAAAACATGCCATATTTGAGATTTATATCAAATTGCAAATGAATATCTAAATAACATGTTGAAAAGACGTTAAGAGAGAGATTAATTTTAAACTGCAGTGTTAAATTCAAACTTTTGGTTCCTGGGCAGAAGACAGGCTCAGAGTCTGTAAGTCTATGTAAATGTAGCACAGGAAGGAGAAAAATTAGTTTCTTAGTGTCTCATTTTCCGTCACCTGTTAGATTCAGAGATAAATTATTTAAAGCTCTGGGGAAGACTAGTGCCCAATATAACTAATAAAAGAATACCTTGAAATAATTCAATCTCTCACTCTCTTTTCTTTCAAAAGACTCAAAGCTCTTTCCATGCACTGAAACGGACACTTGGGTGGGGTGGAATCAAGTGTCGTAAAGCTAGAGAAAGAATCCCTCCCACATTATTCAACTCACTCAATGTAAGCAGTGGAAGAACAAATGAGGAAAGGTACCACTTTCCACAATTCCACCTCTTTATTCAGGGGACAGCTCAGGCAAGTAGTGATTCCAGAAAAAGCAGATGTATTGACACATACCATGGGTTCTCCTCTATCCACATAAGCCCTAACAGAGAGTTATCTTGAGAATTCAAATATTAATATGTATTGTTGTTCATAAATTTTTATTTTAAAATGTTCTTAGATCTTCAGAAGCAAAACTAATAAGGCTATTTTAAGAGGACTCTAGCATTCATTCATTAATTTATTCAACATTTATTGAATATTTAGTCATAGCATGAACTGAGTGAGGTAAAAGGAATATAAAATGATTAAGACAGTCCTGAATTTCTAAAAGCTCACAAACTAGAAACCAGTCCTAATACTGCCAGTGTTTTTGAGAGTAATTATATTCAAGTCCAAACCATTAGAAGTAACTTGGAAGGTTTTTACCAAGAGGCTTACATCAAAGGGTAGGGAATTGCCTGATTTCTAAGAGACTTGCTAGAGAGCCACATATTAGTTACAAGCATGGGGGTCTCCCATAATATATATTTTTTCTCCTTCAAGCTCAGATTTATCTGAGAAAATTTTTAAAAATTCCATGAACTTAAAATTGTTTTCTCTATGACAATAAAAGGGAGGAAGGAAGAGAGAGGGAAAGGGGAAGAAATGATATATGTAAGAAGGCAGAATTAGAAAGGAGGTTCTGAGACCTGTTTACAAAGTGCTCAGAAAGCAGGTGATGTCTTCTTTCTGTTAAATTATGGGCAGAAAGTTTAAGAGCTGAGGGAAGCTTGCAAAGTGCTGATATAAAAATGAAACCATAATCAAACACAAAAGACACAAGATCTCCAATTCTTATAGAAAATTTAGTTTATAGTGTTGGCAATGATTAATAAATAGCTAAATTTTTATTAGTAAGGTATTTCATTTGTACTTAAATGTTTATATTTTCTCCAAACTTGCTCTTTGTTATAACTTTTAAGTCATGTATAAATAATAGTATGGGAAAATCACAGATGCATACTTAGAATTGAGTTTGTTATATCAATAAAACATTTTTTTAGGGACAATTAAAAATCAGTAGCAGTTTTGCTTAAGAACTTTCATTCCAACTACGGCAGGGAAGATGGCTGGGGTGCTAGAAAGTGGAGACTGAGAAAGAAAGAGAATCTAGGAGATTATTGCAATACCATAGCCACAAAATAGGCTTTTGATTGCTTGGCTAGGGAAGATGAAAAAAATGCAAGATGTCTGCAAGTTTTCAATAGGAAAGAAGTTGTGAATAATAATATATTTGAAATAAATAGATCTTAAAACAGAGCAAAACTTCTGGGAAAATTTCTCAGGACTTGACTCAAATGTCACTTTTTCAGTGAAGTCTTGTGTGGCCGGAAACAAAAATGGAGTGATCAGTGCACCATTTCCTCTTCCTGGGCAGAGAGAAGAACATTTCCTGGATTCCCTTGCAGTTAGAGTGGGAACATATCACTTAGTTTTGGCAAATGGGATATATGTATGAGTGATGTGCCACTTCCAGGCCAAGATACTTACTGAATACTGATCTACCTTGATCTCTCTCTGCCCCTAGAAACAATGTCTCTGTGGCAACATCACAATATGTAGGAAGCCTGGAATCATCAGTCACTAGATGACATGATGAGCCACCTATATCAGTCTTACTATGAACAAAAGCTAAACTTTTGTTGGGCTAAACCACTAACATCTAGATTTAGTGCTACAGCATGGCATAGCTTATTTTGATTAATACATCTTACTTGGCTACCATATCCAAAATTTCCACAAGCCTCCGCCCCTATAAAACAAAAACACCCATATACCCACTTCTTATCTTTCTCACTTGTTTTTTTTTTTTCTCTTTAGCACCGTCACTCTATAACTTACAGTAAATTTTACCTATTCATCTTGTTTATTATCTCTCTTCCCCAGTAGAATGTAAGCTCCATGAGGACAGAAATTTGTGTCTGTTTGGTTTGTTATAGACCCAGTGATACAGGGCTTGGAACATGGCAGGCATTCAATAGATACTTATTGGATGAATGAATATAAATGGTAACTTTAGCTGTGTGTAAAAAATGGTCAGACCTTAAGTGGAGAAGTATTATGGGCAACTGTGAATGCTAGTATGAGAGCTCCAGAGACATGATTGGGATACATGGACATAGTTGGAGCGGTCATCGTTGAAATCATAAGAATGAGTTCCTTGAGAGGATGAATGGGGTTCTTCAACAGCAAAGCCTGAGTAAGAGTCTGGGTGTTTATTAAGGATCAACAACTTTGAAAGGAAGCAGACTGGTTAGAGAAAGAAGTTAAACTGCAATGCAGGCTGGAAATACCTCAGCCAAGGTGGTAGAAAACTGTAAAGTAAATGCTGCCTGTCAGAGTTGTCCTGAAATAGACCCAAATGGTTGGACCTTTATAGCCCCATCTCATTCAGTCACTGATGTGGATTGTCTTAGTAGAGCTGACCTTGGATGAAGCTACTCTCTGCAGATGAGGCAGATCCTAAAGGAGCTGACAGCTGGAAGCTCTCTACTGACCTCATTCCCTATAGCTGGATGGCAAGTACTTTTTTGAAGGGAAATATGAGCAGTACATCTCCACATCTACCACAAATGGGGAAAAGAAGGCTAATGGCTAGAGTTGCCAGATTTAGTAAGTATAAATATAAGACACCCAGTCAAATTTAAATTTCAGGTAAATAGCAAAATAAGTTATTAATATAAATATTCCCACATAATAGTTGAATCACAATTATGCTAACAAATTATTTGCTGTTTATTTAAAATTCAAATTTAACTGAGTGTCTGGTGTTTATTTGTCAGCTCTACTAAAGGCTGAGTCAGGATAGAGACACAGTAGTCAGGAGAGAAGTAAGTGGAATTGTCAAGAAGAGATGAAAGAAAGTCAGAGAATGATCCAAGAACCAAGATGAAGTAATAGCATTGAGATACAAAGAAGGAGGTGGCTTTCAAAATAATGAGGTGACTGACAGAATTTTCTATTTTTTAAAGACTGAATAATATTCCATTGTGTATATGTGCCACATTTTATTTATTCATCCCTTGATAGACAAATAAGTTGATTCCATACTTTGGCTATTGTAAATAATGCTGCAAGGAATATAGGAATGCAGATATCTCTTCAATATGCCAATTTCAATTCCTTTGGATAAAAACTCAGAAGGTGGAACTGGAGGGCATTATGCTAAGTGAAATAAGCCAGACACAAAGAAACAAATCTGTATGATCTCACTTATATGTGGAATCTAAAAAAGTCGATCTCATAGAAACAAATTAGAAAGGAGGTTACCAGAGGCTGGGAGGGAGAAGGAAGGATGAGGAAAGCGGATATGTTGATCAAAGGGTACAAAGTCTCAGAGTGCAGGATTAAGCTTTTGTGATCCATTGTACTGCATGGTGACCACAATTGATAATAGTGTATATTTCAAAATCACTAAAAGAATAGATTAATGTTCTCACCACAAAAAAAACATAAGTTGGTGAGGTAATGGATATGTTAGTCAGCTTGACTGAATATTTCTACAATGTATACATAGATCAAAATATCACATTGTACTTGAGTGTGGTCAGTATGTACGTATATTTATCATACATAATTATAATTTGTCAATAAAAATAAAGTTATATAATATTGAATTTTGAAAAATGAAAAAGATGTGTAAAAGACGATGACTGAGGATTACTGCAGTGATTAAAATATTAGAGATAAGAAAAGGCTTTAAAAAAGAGTGGTCTTCAGTGTCAAATGATACAGAGACAGGCAAAACAGCCAAAATATTTGCAGGGGTGATGAGGTATGTCAAAGCAGATGTGATTTTGCCACAAGATGGCACTCATAGTTCCTTCTTTTTCTGAGTTTCTATCAATAAATATTCTGCAAATTTTTTATTGTTATAGAACAAACAGACTATCTTATGTTTCACAACTTATAGCATCGTGTTTCGTGTTATATCATTTTCCCACAACTTATCATTGTTTTTCCTTTTAGAACATCAAGATATAATGAATGCTGGAATTGACTGAGGGGGAGGCAGACTGGCATTAGAACTTGGAGGAGGGAGCAAATGCAATGCTATTGTAGATACAAAGTACAAAGCCTTAACAAATGGCTGTTAGATTTAACAGTCAGATGATGACTGATGAGTTTCAAGAAAATGAAGAATAGTGATGGAAGTGGTAGCCAGACTGCCTGATGTTGAGGAATGAGAATGCACTGAGAAAGTAGAAGCAGTGAATACAGACTATACGTTTAGCACATCTGCTATAAAAGAAAAAAAAGGAAAAATAGGTGGACTTTTTCCTTATAAGGAATTATTTTCCAAATAAGGGTTTGTTTACCTTATATGTAAGTTTCAAATATTTGACCAAAATACCTCTTAAATGGCAATTGCCTCACATAAAAATATCTCTATACAACAAATGCAGTTGTGTTGCAGAGACACTTCTACTTAACTGAACAACTCCTTTAGTCCCTCTATATTATAGCACTTATTTCTTTCAAAATAATTTCATACCTTTTTATCATATTATATTGTTTATTGAGTGAATGTTTGAATCAAGGTCTACAGAGAACACAAGATTTGCCTAACATTCCACAGCTAGAGAGAAACAGAGCCATGAGTCAAAGTTTTCTGATGTATAATTGCATACTCCTTTTATTGAATTCCTTTTTCTATTACTTGATTTCTAATTCAAGTTTTCCACTTATTATCAATGTTATTTTTTCAACATGTATAAAGTGACAATGGCTATATGAAATTACCCTGTTCTGAATATTTTCCATGCTGACTCAGATATGTAACAGTTAAAAGTTACCTGTCTCCAGAACAGCATGGGACAATATGCGCATTATTATCTCTGCTTTGTGTAAAACTGAGTATAATATTGAGCTGAACCAAAATAATTTATAAACCACCACACTGCTGCACAGGTAAAATCCTATGCCTATTGTTTCAGGTGGATAGGTACTTCTCCTAGAATACAAACAGTCTCACCACACAATCAAAAGGTTTTCTTTTTTCAGCCAATAAATCTAATCTGTACACACTCATTTTCTTTTACTTTGATCATCAAGGTGAAAATCAGTTTCTGTATTTGTATAAATCTGAGTAAAATCTAATCCCTTTGAACATAAGAAAGAGTGAAAGGAAGACAACTTTAGCTTTGTTCTTCCCATTACATTTCCTCACCCCAAATATATAGAAAAGGGTGGAGGGGCTTCTATAGCTAGTTCACCGATTACTCCACAGAAGTCAAACAAAAGAAAACTTCAAACTTGCTTTGTGGCTAGGCCTCCATGGGGAACAGCCTTCTTACTGAATTGGAAAGAATAAAGGATATTTTGAACTTACAGTGCCTGAAAACATCATGTCTGCAAAGTGTGGTTGGCATTTTGTGCATTTAAGAGTCTAATGAAGCCCAGCTCCATACAAATTCCTATAAAAAAAAAACACGAAGAATGGAAAATGGTTCCTGCCACCCAGGGGTCAGAGTGGTGGTTGTTTCTCCAACCAATTGTACAGAGGAGACATGTCATTTATAGATAGTTCCAAAGTCTTGCATTAGCAAGAACACCATGAAGACTGGCTCTTACCCAAAGAATTTACTCAGAGAGACATTTAATATGGGGTAAATACAGCCTCAAAGAGAACAGCTTTGAAGGATGTCTTTGAAAAGGTTAAAAGAAGATGAAATGAGGAATGTTGTTACTTAGGGCCTTTATTAAACAAATGCTTGCCTTAGCTCATCTCCAGCATGTCTCAAATGTGGCAAAGTAATAATGACATACCCACTTCACAGACAAAAAACAAATTGGAATGTGAAATTTTCATCAGTATAGGCCCTCAGGCCAATGGGTTGTTCTAAAAGTAGGTGAATGGCCTCTTTCCATCAGTCTGGAGACTGCTCCTATCTCAGGGACATATCTATTGCTCCGTTAAACAGTCAAGGACTGTTTGTATTTCAGATGTTCTCCCTCAACTGTCATACAAGTTAAGTTTGAAAACTCTGTTCTCCCTAAGCCTTATACATGTCCTATCCCTTCAGGTTCTTGGCTTTAGGTAGAAATAACCAGTTACTGCTACCATTACAACAGACAGCACTTTAGGTGTTAACTTTTTTGGGGTCATAGGTACTTTTTTAAATGATAAAATTAACTGGCTATTGAATTAAATGATTTTTTGGTTATCCATAATATCACTTCCAACAACTGATTTCTTTTCTGCTGCTATTCATCTCTAGTTCTTTGTACATATAAATGTATCCATCCATTCAATGGATATTACTGAGCACCTGCTATGTGCCAGGTATTGTTCTAGACAAAGGGATTATGGAAGTCATCAAAACAGACAAGGTCTAGCTATACGGACCTACATTCCAGATAGGTAGGAACAGAAGAGTGTGGGATGAAGGAAGTAACAGGCAATAGGTAAACAATATACATTAAGATAGTGATAAGTCACATGAAGACAAGAAAACAGGTTAATGTAATCAATAACTGTATGGAGAACTACTTTTGTCTGAATAATAAAAAACTGCTGCTGTGAGATGAGGTGTTAAAGTGTCACCTTTGAGTTAGGGCCCAATGATGACAAGAAGCCAGCAGGTACAGGTCTGGGAGGAGAATGCCGTAAGCAGAGAAAATAGCAAGTACGAAGGTTTGAAAATAGAACAAGCTTGGAATGTTTGAGGAGCAAAAGAAAGCCAAGGTTGTTGAATACTAATAAAAGGAAGTGGCAGGTAGGACATGAGTTCTGAGAAATCCAAGAGGCAAGTTGGAGCTGCTAGATCACGAAGGAGTTATACATGAAGGATCTCAAAACTGTAAAGTTTTTTTTTAAATCCTAAATATTTTAGTGTATTTTCCCTAAGAACAAGGACAGTTTTGAAAGTACAGTTACCAAAATGAGGAAATTTTCATTGTTATAACCATAGTACAGTTATTGAAATCAGAAAATAACATGAATGTATTTTATCTAATTTACAAACCTTTCTTAAACTTTGCTAATGGTCCCCAAAATGTCCTTTATAGAAATGTTATTGAGAGCCCAGCATCATACATTGTATTAATTTTTTTTTTTGAGACAGAGTCTCACTCTGTCACTGAGGCTATAGTGCAGTGGTGCAATCTGAGCTCACTGCAACCTCTGCCTCCGAGGTTCAAGAGATTCTCATGCCTCAGCCTCCTGAGTAGCTGGGATTACAGGTGTGTACCACCATGCCCAGCTATATATATATATATATATATTTTTTTTTTGTATTTTAGTAGAGATGGAGTTTCACTACGTTAGTTAGGCTGGTCTTGAACTCCTGGCCTTAAGTGATCCACCTGCCTTGGCCTCCCAAAGTGCTGGGATTACAGGCATGAGCGACTGCACCCAGCTGCATTGCATTTAATTTTCATGCCTCTTTAGTTCTTAATATTTTCTTGTCTTTCATGAACTTGAAATTTTTTAAAAGAGCTTGCCATTTATTTTGTAGTATGTCCTTCGATTTAGATTTGTTTGATGTTTCCTTGCGATTAGACTCAAGTGACACAGGTTATAAAATGTTATCCTTTTCAACATAGCATATCAGGAGAGGTACAGAGTTTCACTTTGTTCCATTACTAATATGCTGGGAAGGTGGGATTTAAAATTGTATGCTTTGCTAGGAGGAGATCAATGTACGTTTATGCTTTAAAAAATTGCAAAAATGTAATGTCAATTGTAAAACCAGAAATATAATTAGGCAAATGCCTGTGAATTAAACGCAAATGCAAGAAGGCTTTCTTTCCTTGTTCAAAACTGTAACTATAGCCAAGGGACGGGAGGAGAGGGGAGGGAGGAAGGAGAGGAGAGAAGGAAGGAAGGAAGGAAGGAAGGAAGGAAGGAAGGAAGGAAGGAAGGAAGGAGATGGAAGAATAGAAGCCTACAGCATGTGTCTCCCTGCACCACCCCCCACCCCAAGAATATCAAATATTAACAACTGTTTGCACACAGAAAATCACTGTCACAAGAACCAAAAATCAGGAGAAAACAGTACCTGGTTTTAACTTCATATAACTGAAAAGAGGCATTACAGAGGGTAGGAGAGACAGTCTTGAGTCACCAACACCACCCCTCCCGCATCCCCTGGCAGCAGCCTTGCAGCACGGAAAGTCTGTGCACTTGGGGGAGAGAGAGCACAGCAGCTGGAGGACTTTACATTGAATTCAGTGCTGCCTTGTCACAGAGAGCAAAGCTGTGTTGGGCTCAGCCAGTACCTGTGCGTGGAGGGAGCATTTGGACCAGACTAGCCAGAGGGGAATCACCTATCCTAGCAGTCAAAGCTTGAGTTTCTTAGAAAGTCTCACCGCCACAGGTCAAAGTGCTCTGGGGTCCCAGGTAAACCTGAAAGCAGTCTAGGCCACAGGGACTGCAATTCCTAGGCAAATCCTAGAGCTAGGCTAGGCTCAGAGCTAGTAGACTCAGGTGACATGTTACCTAGGAAGATACCAGTCAGGGTGGCTAAGGGAGTGCTTGCGCCGCCCCTCCCCCAGCCCTAATCAGTGCAGCTAGAAGCAATGAAAGTGACTCCTTCCTTCTACATATACAGAGGAGAGCTAAGAGTAAAGAGGACTTTATCTTGGATACCAGCTCAATCACAGTAGGAGAGAGCACGGGACAGAATGTTGTGGACCTCATTCTAGGCCCTAGCTCACTGACAACATTTCTAGACACACCCTAATCCAAAAGGGAACCAGCTGTCTTGATGAGAAGGTCCTAGTCCTGGCAGGATTCATTATTGCTGACCAAAGAGCCCTTGGGCCCTGAATAAGCACCAGTGATACCCAAGTAGTATGCTGTTGGCTCTGGGCTCTGAGATGTGCTCAGTTTATGGTGTGACCCAAGACATTCTCAGTTGTCGTGGCTACGATGAAAGACTCCTTGTATTTGAGAAAGGGGGAAAAGTAAAGAGGACTTTGTATTGCACTTTGCCTTAGGTATCAGCTGAGCCACAGTGAGGTAAAGTGACAAGCAGGTTCTGGGGTTCCCTGAGTCCAGGCCTAGGCTCTTGGACAGCATTTCTAGACTTCCCCTGGGTCAGAGAGGAGCTCACTCCCCTGAAGAGTTAGTCCCAGGCCTGGCAGCATTCACCACAAGCTAACGAAAGAGCCCTTGGGCTTTAAGTGAACATCGGCAGTGGCCTGGCAGAACCTCCTATGGGCTGCTGCTGGTGGTGGCTACACAGAAGGGCTCCTCTGCCTGTGAAAAGGGGAGAGAAGAGTGGGAAGGACTTTATATTGTGGTTGAGTGAAAGCTTAACCACAGTAGAATGGAACATCACGTAGATTTCTAAAGTTTTTGACTCCAATCACTGGCTCCAAGACAGCATCTCTGAACCTGCCTGGGGTCTGGGCGAACTTGCTGCCTTGAAGGGAAGAACACAAAGCTTGTTAGCTTCACCACCGGTTGATCACAGAGACATTGAGCTTTGCGTGAACACAGATGGTAGCCTGGTAAGTGGTTACAACAGGCCTTGGGCAAGACCCAGTGCTGGGATGCCATCAGATCTAAGCCAGTGCAGTCCCAGTGGTAGTGACCACAGGGGTGCTTGCATCACCACGTCCCAGTTCCAGCACCTCTATACAGACAGAGAGAGACTACATTTGTTTAGGAGAAAGTAAGGAAAAAGAACAAGAGTCTTTGCTTAGTAATCCAGATAACTCTTCAAAATCTTATCCAAGACCACCAAGGTGGTAGCTCTACAAGTCTGCAAAAACCACAGTGTTAGGCTTGGGGTCCAAGTTCCTTTGAATACCTGGAAAGCCTTCCCAAGAAGGACAGGCACAAATAAGTCCAGACTGTGAAGACTACAATAAATACCCAATTCTTTAATGCCCAGACACTGAAGAACATCTACGAGTATCAACACCATCCAGGAAAACCTTACTTCACCAAGCGAACTAAATAACGCACCAGAGATCAATCCTGGAGAAACTGAGATATATGATCTTCCAGAGAGAGTATTCAAAACAGCTGTTTTAAGGAAACTCAAAAGAAATTCAAGGTAACACAGAGAAAGAATTCAGAATTCTATCAGATAAATTTAACAAAGAGCTAGAAATAATGAAAAAGAAGCAGAAATTCTATAGCTGAAAAAGGCAATTGATATGCTGAAAACTGTATCAGAGTCTCTTAATGGCAAAATTGATCAAGAAACAATTAGTAAACTTGAAGACAGCCTACTTGAAAATATACAGTCAGAGGATACAAAAGAAAAGAAAGAATAAAATAGAATGAAGCATGCCTACAGGATCTACAAAATAACCTCAAAAGGGTAATCTAAGAGACATTGGCCTTAAAGAGGATGCAGATAAAGAGATAGAGGTAGGCCAGGCATGGTGGCTCATGCCTGTAATCCCAGCACTTTGGGAGGCTGAGGTGGGCAGATCACAAGGTCAGTATATCGAGACCATCCAAACATGGTGAAACCCTGTCTCTACTAAAAAATACAAAAAATTAGTCGGGCGTGGTGGTGGGTGTCTGTAGTCCCAGTTACTCGGGAGGCTGAGGCAGGAGAATGGCGTGAACCTGGGAGGTAGAGGTTGCAGTGAGCCGAGATCACGCCACTGCACTCCAGCCTGGATGACAGAGCGAGACTCCGCCTCAAAAAAAAAAAAAAAAAAAAAAAAAGAGAGATAGGGGTAGAACGTTTATTCAAAGGCATGATATTAGAGAATTTCTCAAACCTGTATAAGACACCAACATTCAAGTACAAGAAGGTTATTGAACACCAAGCAGGTTTATCTCAAAGAAGAGTGACTCAAGGTATTTAATAATCAAACTCTCAAAGGTCAAGAATAGAGAAAGGACCCTAAAAGCAGCAAGAGAAAAGGATGGAATAACATACAATGGAGCTGCAATAGGTCTGGCAGCAGACTTTTCAGTGGAAACCTCACACTCCAGGAGAAGAGGAACATGACAAATTTAAAATGCTAAATTAAAAAAAAAGAACTTTTACCCTAGAGTGATATATCTGGTAAAATACCCTTCAAGCATGAAGGAGAAATAAAGACCTTCCGAGACAAACTAAGGGTGAAGAATTTCATCAACACCACACCTGTCTTACAAGAAATGCTAA
The DNA here is from genome assembly GCF_001698545.2 of Rhinopithecus bieti. NCBI lineage: Eukaryota > Metazoa > Chordata > Mammalia > Primates > Cercopithecidae > Rhinopithecus > Rhinopithecus bieti. The sequence continues at coordinate 2,827,627 of NW_016803361.1, forward strand.
TGGGAGTTCTTCAGTCTGAAAGAAAAAGATGTTAATAAGCAAGAAGAAATCACTGAAAGGTACAAAACTCAATGGTAACAGTAAGTACACATGAAAATATAGCATATTGTAACACTGTAATTATAGGTTCTGGTATGTTGTTTTTTCATTATCATTTTTTTCAAGAAATTTTTCAATTTTCTTAATTCCTTCATTGACTTACTTGTCAGGCAGGAGCATATTCTTAAATAGGAAGAATACATAGGAAGAGCCTATTCTTAAATAGGAAGAATAAATGATGAATCAATCAAAAGTAATAACTACAACAAATTTTCAAGACATAGGCAGTACAATAAGACATAAAAAGAAACAACAAAAGTTAAAAAATTGAGGGGATGAAGTTAAAGTATAGAGTTTTAATTAGTTTTCTTTTTGTCTGTTTGCTTATATAATCAGTATTAAGTTGTCATCAGCTTTAAATAACAAGTTGTAAGATAATATTTGCAAACCTCATGGTAACCTCAAATCAAGAAACTTAGAACAAATACACAAAAACTATAAAGTGAGCTATTAAATCATATCACCAGAGAAAATGACCTTCACTAAAAGAAATACAAGAAGGAAGGAAAGAAGGAAGACAAAACCATGAAACCACCAGAAAATAAATTTAAAAATGACAGGAGTAAGTCTCTACTTATCAATGATAACATTGAATGGAAAATGGACAAAACTCCACAATTTCTACTTATCAATGATAACATTGAATGGAAATGGACTAAACTCCACAATCAAAAGACATAAAGTGACTGAATGGATGTAAAAATAAGACCAAATTATTTGTTGTCTACAAGAAACACACTTCACCTATAAAGATACACACAGACTGAAAATAAAGGGATGGAAAAAGATATTCCACGCCAATGAAAACCAAAAAACAGCAGGAGTAGTCATACTTATATCAGAAAAAATAGATTTCAAGATAAAAGCTATAAAAAGAGACAAAGAAGGTCATTATAAAATGATAAAGGGGTCAATTCCACAAGAGGATATAACAATTGTAAATATATGTGTACCCTATACTGGAGAGCCCAGATATGTAAAGCAAATATTATTAGAGCTAAAGAGAGAAACAGACCCCAATACAATAATAGCTGGAGACTTCAACACCCCATTTTCAGCATTGGACAGATCTCTCAGATGGAAAATCAAGAAGGAAACATCGGACTTCATCTG
>NW_016803361.1:2829912-2851707 GCF_001698545.2 Rhinopithecus bieti
GTAACAAACCTGCACGTTATGCACATGTACCCTAGAACTTAAAGTATAATAATAAAAAAAAAAGAATTAGAAATGCAAGAGCAAACTGAACTCAAAATTAGTAGAAGAAATAATAAAGATCAGAGCAGAAATAAATAAATTTGAAATGAAGAAAATGACACAAAAGGTCAATAAAAAGTTGTTTTTCTGAAGAGATAAACAAAATTGACAAACCTCTTGTCCAACTAACAAAGAGAAAAAAAAGGGAGAAGACCCTAATAAATAAAACCAGGTTGGGAGTGATGGCTCATGCCTGTAATCCCGGCACTTTAGGAGGCTGAGGTGGGCAAATTGCTTGAGCCCAGGAGTTCAAGACCAGCCTAGGTAACATGGCGAGACTTCATCTCTACTAAAAATGCAAAATATTAGCTAGGCATGGTGGCACATGCCTGAAGTCCCAGCTACTCAGGAGCCTGAGTTGAGAGGATCTGTTGATTCCAGATGGTCAAGGCTACAGTGAGCTATGATCACACCACTGTACTCTACCTGGATGACAGAGTGAGACCCTATCTCAAAAAACATATATATATAAAACACATACATAAATACATATTTATATAAATATAATATACATAAAATATATAATTTTATATAACATATTATTTTATATAAAATATATATAGAATATATAAATACATATTATAACATATATAATAAAATCAGGCATAAAAAGGAGACATTACAACTGATATTGCTAAAATTCAAAGGATAATTAGTGGCTATCATGAGGAACTATATGCCAATAAATTGGAAAATCTAGCAGAAATAGATAAATTCCTAGACACATACAACCTACCAAGATTGAACCATGAAGAAATCCAAAATCTGAACAGACAAATAACAAGTAATGAAACAGAAGTCATTATAAAAAGTCTCCCAGTAAAGGAAAGCTCAGGACCTGATAGCTTCACAACTGAATTCTACCATACATTTAAAGAACACCTAATACCAATCCTACTCAAACTATTCTGAAAAATAGAGGAGGATGGAATACTTCCAAACTCATTCTATGCGACTAGTGATACCCTGAGTGCTAAACCAGATAAAGCCACATCAAAAACAGAAAACTACAGGCCAATATCTCTGATGACTATTCATGCGAAAATCCTCAACAAAATACTAGCAACCTAAATTCAACAATACACTAAAAGATCATTCATTAGAACCAAGTGAGATTTATCCCAGGTATGCAAGGATAATTCAACATATGCAAATCAATCAATGTGATACATCATATCAACAAAATGAAGGACAAAAACCATATGATCATTTCAATTAATGCTGAAAAAGCATTTGATAACAATTAACATCCCTTCATGATAAAACCCTCAAATAACTAGGTACTGAAGGAATATAACTCAAAACACAAAAGATATATACAACAGACCCACAGCTAGTATCATACTGTACAGGGACAAACTGAAAGTCTTTCCTCTAATATCTGGAACACAACAAAAATGTCCACTTTTACTACTGTTATTTAACATAGTACTGGAAGTCCTAGCTAGAGAAATCAGACAAGAAAAAGAAATAAAGGGCATCCAAACTGGAAAGGAAGAAGTCAAGTTTCCTTGTTTGCAAATTATATGATCTTATGGTTGGAAAAACCTGAAGACCCCATCAAAAAACTATTTAAATAAACTCAGTAAGTAGCAGGGTACAAAATCAACATGAAAAAATCAGTAGTATTTCTTTATGTCAACAGTGAACAATATGAAAAAGAAATCAAACAAGTAATCCCATGTATATGAGCCTTAAATAAAATTGAATACCTAGGAATTTCAAATAAGTGAAGTATCTCTACAATAAAAACTATGAAACACTGATGAAAATAATTGAAGAGGACACAAAAAATGAAAAGGTATTCCATGTTCATGGATTGGAAGCATCAATACTATTAAAGTGTTCATACTACACAGAGCAATCTACAGATTCAATGCAATCCCTACCAAAATACCAATGACATTCTTCCTAGAAATAGAAAAAACAATCCTAAAATTTATATGGAACACAGAAGATCCAGAATAGCCAAAGCTATCCTGGGCAAAAAGAACAAAACTGAAATAATCACATTACCTGACTTCAAATTATACTACAGAGCTTATAGTAGCCAATATAGCATGGTACTGGCTGAAAAACATAGACCAACAGAACAAAATCAAGAACACCAGAAACAAATCGACATGTCTATAGTAAACTTATCTTTGACAAAGTTTCCAAGAACTTATATTGGAGAAAAGACAGTGACTTCAATAAATAGTGCTAGAAAAATTGGATATGCATATACAGAGAAATAAAACTAGATTCCTATCTCTCACCATACACAAAAATCAGATCAGAATGGATTAAAGACTTAAACATTAGACCTCAAACTATAAAACTACCAAGAGAAAACACTGGGAAAACTCTCCAGGACAATGGACTGGGCAAAAATGTCTTAAGCAATACCCCACAAGCACAGGCAACCAAAGCAAAAATGGACAAATGGGATCACACCAAGTTAAAACACTTTTGCACAGCAAAGGAGTCAATCAACAAAATGAAGAGATAACCTACAGAATAAGAGAAAATGTTTGCAAACTCCTCATCTGACAAGGGATTAATAACCAAACTATATAAGGAGCTCAAACAACTCTACAGGAAAATGTCTAAAAATTCAATTTTAAAATGAGCAAAAGACTTAAATAGGCATTTCTGAAAATAATACATATAAATGGCATACAGGCACATGAAAAGGTGCTCAACATCATTGATCATCAAAGAAATGCAAATGAAAACTACAATGAGATACCATCTCACCCCAGTTAAAATGCCTTTCATCCAAAGACAGGCAATAACAAATGCTGGAGAGGATGTGGACAGTAAGGGAATGCTTCTATGCTGTTGGTGGAAATGTAAATTAGTACAACTACTGTGGAAAAAAGTTTGGCGGTTCTTCAGAAAACTAAAAACAGAGCTACTACAGGATTCAGCAACCCCATTGCTGCGTACATACCCCAAAGAAAGGAAATTAATGTATCGAAGAGATACCTGCATTCCCATGTTTGTTGCAGTACTGTTCACAAAAGCCAAGATTTGCAAGCAACCCAAGTGTCCATAACATATAAATAAATAAATAAAATGCAATACTTGTACACAATAGAGTACTATTCAGCCATAAAAAAGAATCAGATCCTGTCATTTGCAACAACATGGATGGATCTGGCAGTCATTATGCTACATGAAATAAGCCAGGCAAGGGAAGACAAACATCACATGTTCTCACTTACCTGAAGGATCTAAAAATCAAAACAATTGAACTCATGTGATAAGAGAGTAGAAGGATGGTTGCCAGAGGCCAGGAAAAGTAGTGGAGAGCTGGGTGGGGAGGAGGTGGGGATGATTAACCCATTTATGCCTAGTGTTCTATTATTGGAATGCTAAGCTGTGGGAGTTATTTATATCCTACTGCTCAAGGTTATCGCCAAGGTCTGATTTTGCACACAAAAAAATTGTAACCTTTGGCATAAATGGGTTAATGGGTTCAAAAAAGTTAGAAAGAATGAATAAGACCTGGTACATTTAAAACAGCTAAAAGAGTATAATTGGACTATTTGTAACACAAAGGATAAAAACCTGAGGGGATAGATACTCCATTTTCCATAATGTGATTAGTATGTGTTGCATGCCTGTTGCAAAGCAAGTGTATGTATTTATGGGGTACATAGGGCATATCTTGTGAATCCCATAAATATATACACATACACCTACCATGTACCCACAAAAATAAAAAAATTAAAAATTAAAAAAAGGAAGAGATGGAAAATAGAATGTGCATTGTTAATGATAAGAAATAAGACATGTTTACAAACTTTCAACAAATAAAAAATAACTGACTTTAAATATAAATTTATATAGTTAAATAAAATAGACTAGATATTTAGGTAAATAAATAAGTTACTTTTACATCACAGATAATGTGAAAAGAAATTGTTGATCACTTATGAATTGTAATTAATTTAGACACCCAGTGGCAAATGCAAGGTTTCCAAAATTTTTTTCTTCCAAGTATAGTGTAATTTATTTTGCCATGAATACTAGCTAAAAGTAAACAAACAAGGGAAAAGTGTGGTTGTAAATTTTATCACTGGGGATAATGGAGAAGGAACAGATCAGAAAATCCAAAATCTATATAGAGAATATAAAAAATTAAAGGAGATAGGGAATGAGCAAGAAGCTCTGTAACATGAATTTAAATAGTCGACTGAATCATAAAGGCTTTCAGTGCATGGACTATTGTTTTCTGGCATAGTTTTCTTTATCAGTCTCCCTTAAGATACAGTATGCAAAAATAAAAGCCAAAGTCTGTATATGTGCATACAACAGGACAATTGTTTCCCTTTTGATCACCAGAACTCTATTAGCACTTAAGTTACTTTCAAATCTAATATGCAGAATTTTAGAAATGAAAAACCGAGACTCTTATCAGGTCCAGTTCCCTCAGTTTTCAAATGGGGAAAATGAAGGGCATTAAAGTTAACTGACTTGACCAAAGTCACCCAATAGTGACACTACTGATGAGCAAACAGTTTAGGCTTAGAGCCCCAGAATGCTAATAGAGACATCACAAATATGTCACTATCAAAATACCACTACCCAGGGAGCTCATGGAATAGAGTATTGGACTTAGAGTCAGCAAACTTGTATTTGAATCCCAGCTCTGCCTCTTACTTCCTATGAGACCATGGGCAAGTCACTTCAGCTCTCTGAAAAATGGGAATGATTAAGACCTACTTCATAAACATGTTACATATATTCAGTGTGAAAGTGCTTTGTGAAAAACAACAGATAGTAAAACTATTAGAATATATGATAGTGGTGATGATCTCATAGTCACTACTTAGTTAAATGGATATAATATTTTTCAAGTAACTAGACTGTTATGTGAATGTTTTATGTAACATATTTTATGTCTCTAATTCTCATGATTCAGAAAAGATGTTGCATATGTTTAAATTTGCCCTTAAAGATTTTTTTAAACTTTTAATTATGAAAAATCTCATACATTTACAATGTGATTAGAATATAATGAATTCCAGCTGGGTGTGGTGGCGCATGCTTGTAATCCCAGCACTTTGGAAGGCCGAGGCAGGCGGATCACGAGGTCAGGAGTTTGAGACCAGTCTGGCCAACATGGTGAAACCCCATCTCTACTAAAAATACAAAAGATTAGTTTAGCTGTGCGTGGTGGCAGGCACCTGTAATCCCAGCTATTCATGAGGCTGAGGCAGGATAATCAGTTGAACCCGGGAGGTGGAGGTTGCAGTGAGCCGAGACCACGCCACTGCACTCCAGCCTGGGCAACAGAGTGAGACTCTGTCTCAAAATAATAATAATAATGATAATAATAATAATGAATCCTAAATATGCATCACTCAGCTTCGATATTTTCAAAATTCTACTATTCTTTTTTATATGTGGTAAAATATACATAAATTTACCATTTTAACCATTTTAAGAGCACAGTTCAATGACATTAACTACATTCATATTGCTGTGTCTGCTAGTCTTAAACTTCCATCCACTTCCCACTTATCCAGTGGATAATTATGAAGATCTTACTTTTTAAATCAGACATCTAGCACTTCAATTTTCATCCAAATTGGTATGAAACTTTTTTGCTCTAAGTCTCAGTTTCCTCTTCAGCAAAATGAGTGTCATATCATCCATCTCTCAAAGTTGTTGTGAATTTTAGAGGATGTTCTGTAGCATCATATAGCTAGTACTCAATAAATGTTAGCTCACTTGCTCCCACCATTCACAGGTATGACTGTTCCCAGAGAGTTGTGCTGATAACACGATGGATTCCATTTCACTGATGTGATGGCTTTCAAGTTTTATTTGGAGTATTTTACTGACATTTCTTCATTGTTCCTTTGTACCTTATCAAGGTGGGACATATAAACCAAATTAAGTTTCCTAAATGATAATAATCTTTGTATAAATGTAATGAAGAGTTCTTTATATCTTCTTGGTGACAGTATTTACTTTTAAAATAATTATAAAAGAAGTAGAATAAGCTCCATAGCCTAAGTGAGAAGTTCCTGAAGTTATTGCAGCCATTTATTAAAGCGTATTTGTAGGCAAACAGAAAACACCTTTGACTTTCCTTTAATGATGGAGTCACTGTAAAGGACACAGGAAAATGCTGACTTCTTACAGGTCACTGATCAAACTATGTCTGTCCTCTCTGATAAGTTCATCTCAGCTTCGCTTTATCCTTCTGCATACTAAATGGGAACATATTCTAAGACCTACTCCTCTTCTTTGAGATTTTTTACAAGCTCCTGGGGGTAAGTTACTTATATTGCTTCAGCCCACATCTCTATATGAATAACTCTAAAATAAACATCTCCATCCAACAATTATTTGTCTTGACTCTAAGAAACTTCTGAACCTCAAAAGAAGCATATTCAAACCTAAATTCATCATCATCCCCTCAAACTCTTTTGCCCTCTCAGAAACGCTCTGTTTCTGTTGATGATACCATCACTCCTGTATCAGACTGTCTTAAACTAGAGACTCATCCTTCCATTTTTACATCCAAGTCAAAGAGTGTTAGAAATGTTTCTTTCATTTGCTCTGTTCTTATCCCAGCTCCACTAATAGGGGCATTACAGCTTCACCCAGCCTAATTAATGCAATAGCTCATGGAGTCAATAAAATATACTTTCTAGCATATAACGTTTAATCAAGAAACCAGAATTCTAAACACTTTTAGGAATTAAGTGAGAGTCATGCCTGAGCAGCCCTTCAACTAACACTTAGCAGAGTTTAAAAATACATAAATCCTTTTTCTGAGCCAGAAAAAAACAAAGTTCTCTTTATTGGTAAAGCATGTTATTTTATAACTAGGTCTGAATAATGCAAACATCTGATAATCTTTAAAGAAATCACACCAACAAAATCTGAGTGCAATCTGGGCCTTCTCAAATACAGCTCACATTTCCCTAATTTTTACAGTCTCTATATAAAGACTTATATTCCCATTATTTCATTTAGAGAGCCCTTCAAAGGTGCCATAAAGTTCCAGTCTTGATAGTCTCCAATCAGTGTCCTAGCTACATAGCTCTGAAGTTGCAGTTTACTAGCTTAACATACAAGCTAGAGCTTATCTTAACTGAAAACACTTATCTCTAGTGACTGGCTTCTATTAAAACCAATCCCCCAGCAATACAAAACAGCTAATTTACAGATTTTAACTTTCTGCTTAGCTTTTCTCTTGCAATGTATTATAGTATCATCCAGATATCTACCTTCCCAGGTGACTCTTTCTTCAGAGAATACCCCAATTGACATTGACTCACTCTAGTACTCTGGGACTCAGTTTTGATAATAAACATATAAAGGTTCATTTGCAAATATATTCACTATAGTTGCATTTGTCTAGCAGAATTTCAGTCATAACAATGTCTATTCATAAGTGGGTAGAATAATGGGTAAGCATATTGATGAAACAAAACTGTCATGAGTTGGTAATTGCTGAAATTGAGTGATGTGTTCATTATATAATTCTCTCTACTTTTTTGCATATATTTAAAATTTCTTCCATAATACAACCTTTTACAATTAGGGTACTATTAATATAATGTAACTACTAGAAACAATTAAGATTGATCAATCTGTACTCACAGAAATAGGGCTATGATATATTATTAAGTGAGACAGCAAATTGATAAACAATAATGTTCCATTTTGGGTTTTACAAATTCTGTGTATATGTGCTTATGTGTATATATATTTGTATATCCACAGATAAAAATCTGGTTACTTTGGACCCACCAAACTAACAGCTAACCCTGGTAATTAAAAAGGATTACAGAGGATGATCATAGCTTACTCTTTCTGCTGCAATAATTTTTACAACCAACATCTGAAAATTTTGAAAATAATATTAACAACTGAAATATTTAGTACAAAGTGAACCTTGAGGATTATATTCTTGGGAGCATTAAATACTAAAGAACAATAAGAGTATACATCTATGCTTCAAAACATGCTACATATTGAAGGCAAAATAAGTTTATTTGATGTATTCTCTCAAGGCATTGACTTTAATTAAGTGCTTTTCCTACCAACCTTATCTGGGACTGCCTTCTGTTACTTTCTGGCAAGGTTTTACTTAATTCTTTGATCTTTCCCATTACGGGCAAAACAGATTAAGGAAAACCATGAAAGATTTTCTTGGCCCTCAGTTTAGTCCAAATTCATAATTTTTTGTAAAATCATGATCAAAGTCAATTTGTATATTTCTGCTTTGTCCAAAGATGCTCCTACCACTCCCCTAAGGAGAATTTGCAGTTATCCTTGCTTTTGTACTTCTGATTTTTGTAGTCTTCATGTCCAAGTTTCCCTGCCTTTCACCATCTCTCCACCCAAATCTGGATCAGGTGTCTTCCTCTACCATAACACTTGTCATACTCTACTGAAAGTGTTTACTTATCTGCTTCCCCTGTAAGACTGTAAGTGGGCTGCGACCAGGGGTGGATCCAAGTTTTATGGGGCTTGAAACTAGTACAATTTAGGGAGCCTTCTTTAAAAAAAATATAAACTTACAAATATCAAATTATGTATAAACATGTATATTTAGTTACAATGAGAAAAGAAATCACAACACATTCTTGAAGCTGTAGAGATTAAGATCCTTCTCTTCTGAGACTTCTTTAGATAATTTACCAGAAATGTTTACATAGAAATGTATTTCAATTACAACCTGGCTTTCCCTTCCCATTACTGGCATTTACAAGAGCCTAGGAAAGTGGTACACACTGAAGTATGAGCTTCATTAGCTTCACGGTAAATCCATGTGTGACTTCTTTATTGCTGTATTCTTGGCACTCAGCACAGTGCCTTAAATGTATTAGACCAGGGGTATCCAATCTTTTGGCTTCTCTGGGCCACATTAGAAGAAGAAGAATTGTCTTGGGCCACACATAAAATATGCTAACAATAATGACAGCTGGTGAACTAAAAAAACAAACAAACAAAATCACACACACAAAAATCTCATGTTTTAAGAAACTTTATAAATTTGTGTTGTGTCAAATTCAAAGCCATCCTGGGCCACATGCAGCCTGTGGGCCATAGTTTGGACAAGTTTTTATTAGATCCTCAAAAATAAAGCTGTGAGCAGGAAGGCAGGGATGGGTGGATTCATTCTCTTTTTTTTTTTTTTTAACCAAATATATGCTTACAAACCCTTCAATGGCTTCCTACCACTCTTAAGATAAAAAACTACTGAATAACCCTTCCTCTCCAACTGCATCTTGACCTCTTCTTTACCTTCTATACTCCAACTACATTGGCCTTCTCTTACTGCCTTAGGACCTGTCCATAGGTAGTTTCCTTTGCCCAGACTCCTCTTCCCATCCCAACTCCACCATTTACAGCTCAGTTCAAGTGCTACTTTGTCAAGAAAGACTTGAAGCTAGTTTAAATCTCCCAGTAATCTCATTCACGATATTCCCTACTTCTTCAAAAACACTCTTCACAATTGTAGTTACAGAGTTTTGTAAAAAGTTGTTTAATACCTATTTGCTACTGGAATGAAAACTCCATGAAAGTAGGGGTGACAGTGTGTTTGTTTATTCATTGTTTCCCCAATTTACCACAATGCTGTATACAGAGTAGGTGCTCAATAAATATTTGTAGAATTAATGAAGAAATAAATGAATGAAGACTAATGTCCAAGAGGATAGAACTCTCAGTATGTATTACAGAAAAGACAGTATCTAAGATCAAAATATTCACTGGTCAAAGAGAACAATAAAAGATTTCTTAATAATAGCTAATATTTATTGCTTGCTGAATGTTAGGCTTTGTAGTATGCAATTATCTTTATATGCAATTATCTCATTCGATCCTCAGAAGAACCCTATAAGCAAGTAGATATTAGAATCAACTTGTTGATTTTGACCAAAAAAATCCTTCTGGATTTTGACGAGATTGTGTTCACTCTGCAGATCACTCTAAAGATCAGATTGAATCCTTAACAATGTGTATTGTAAACCATGAACATAGCAAATATCTCCATTTATTCAGGTATTCTTTTATCAGTGTTTTATAGTTTTCAGCATCCAGATCTTACACAAATTTTGTTAGAGTTATACCTAGTCATTTCACGGTTTACTGTTCTTTTGTGAATAATACTATATTTTAAAGTTTCAAATTCTGATTGTTAATTGTTAGGATATAGAAATACAGTTCTTTATCTTGATCTTGTATCCTTCACCTTATTAATCTCAGTTAGTTCCAGCGACATTTTTGTAGGTTCTTTGAAATTTCCTAGACAACCCAGCTTTCATTTGATTTGTGTGGTTCTTTATCCTAAATCTATTTAGCACTAGCCAGGGAAAATGCTATATTAACGGCAGACGGTTTCAACCACAGGACAATCTTCTTAACTCCTATAATTTGGAAAGGGAAAGACAGGAATAAAGGGATACTCCAGGAATTCTCAAAATTTATATACATAGGAATCCCCTGTGAACACCTATTATGGGCTGGATAAGGCTGAACTCTTGATAAAGAGATCACAGAACATGAAAGAATTATTGGTCTTAGCTTTCTCCAGCCTCCCAATTCTGTTTACCTCTTCCTCAAGGATATTTCTATTACCCCCAATGAACTTGCTTTCTTCCTCCCAGGAAAACTGCTTTCTGATCTAGCATTCTTACCAAGCATTAAACAATTAACACGAATTATCACTCATAGCAAGATCTGGGCCACTTAACCTCAAACTTGAACCAAAGACTTGTGACCAGAACTTCATATTTTTCTTCCTATACATCAAAAATTCCAGAAATTCTAGTATTGTGAGTCTCTAAACTAAATCCCCTAGGTAAGAAGGAGGATGTCTCTTGTATAGGCAGAATCTCAGTCATTAACTTAAACATGCTCACCTTAATAAGAAGCTTCAGTTCATAGTCTCCAAAACATTGTGAAGTTGAGGAAGAATTGCTGATCTTAGAATCCCTAAAGTCACTGCCTTCTCCATCTATGCACAAAAGTGGCCCTGCCCACAAAGGTCAGATAGAACCAGATCAATTAAAGGGATGTTACTCAAGAGTAGAATGTAAAATTTAAGGACAGAGATTCTGAAATCAATCAGATTGGGATCCATTTTATCCCATGGTTTCCAAATCACTATTTCTCCATAAGTAATCTTATTTGATACTATCAGCACTTAAAGCAATATTTTCCAGTATGACAGTTCCCTGAACTTTTTATTTTGAATTAACAAATGGTTATGTTCATTATATCTTTAAATTGTACTCTTTCTCTCAATATATTTTTGCTTTAGTGAACCAATCAGTATCTTGAAAATGTTAAGATAGCCACATTTGCAATAAAACATTTTAAATTCAGAGGTACAAGATGGTCCTTATGTTGTTATACGAAGAGGAAAGAGACAACTAATAAGTATTAAACACTTGCCATATATGTTAAATCATTTCAACCCCTTGAGGTAATTTCTACTATTCTCATTTCAAAAAAGGGGAAACTGAAGTCTAGAGAGTCTAAGTACCTTGTTATAGGTTACCCTGCTAGTAAGTAGTGGAGCAAGAGTTTGAATTTGTTTTACCCATAAGGCATTGGTCTTTTCACTATACCCTTATAAATGTTAATAAAATCATTTGATGTAAATTTTCACAGATCAAATTTACCAGACTTGATACTGAGTTTTTTAATGTTTTTAATACAATTGAAAAAAATTAAATATTTTATTTTCCAGTTATTTGTGACTAGTATATTGAAATACAATAGATTTTTGTGTATTGACTTTACAGCCTATACTCTAGCTAAATTCACTTATTAGTCCTGCCAGTATTTTTGTAGATTATATAGAGCCAATCTATATAAATTGCCTATTTCTGTGTTCCATGTCAAGTAAAAGTGACTACATCAATTTTTATCAAATTTGGAAAATATAATGTGATGAGGCTAATAATAGTCTATCAGGAGATGACTCTCAGGACCATTTAAAGACGTAGACAGTCGTCATCACAAGCAGCTGAAAGCGAAGCACAATTGCAGACCCACATGACTGCCCAACCAAAGGAAAAGGCAACGTTGATTACAATACCAGAGACAGGGAAAACAATCAATTAAGAAACACATTAAGGGCAGACATATCAAACTGCAATTTATGACATGCTTGTTATTTGGGCAACTTCAAGTATTACGATGCTCCAGGGTAAGAAGCAGCAGGGTTTTATTTATTTAACTATGGCAGACAATTCTCTTCGGCAATAGGGAGGTCAGCCAATAAAACAGCCATTATTTATTGTTTCTTAATGCTATCTTTGTCCCTTCCTCTTCATTATCCAGTATCATTTGTTATTACATTATACATTGTGGCCAATTAATTTAAAACACTCAAGAGATTTCCACTCTTGGTTAGGAAGAGTCAGGCTGTATCAGACCAATGTTCCTGCTGAGAATAACTAGAAAAAAACGATTTTAAAAATCAGTTTGGCCAGGCAGTTGCTCAAACCTGTCCAGCACTTTGGGAGGCCAAGGATTGCTTGAGGCAAGGAGTTCTAGACCAGCCCAGGCAACAAAGGGAGAAACCCATCTCCACAAAAGTAAAACAATAATAAAAATAAAATTAGCCTGGTGTGGTAGCATGCACTTGTGGTCCCAGTACTCAGGAGGCTGAGGCAGGAGGATCACTGGAGCCTAAGAGGTTGAGGCTGCAGTGAGCCATGATGGCAGCTCTGCACTCCAGCCTGGGCAACAGAGCAAGACACTATCTCGGGAAAAAAAATCAGTCTGAAGGCATCATATAGTTGTCAAGACAGGCAGGATGTAACAGATAGATCTATGAAAGAAAAATCCCTAATTGAGGTTAGCTGTCTTTCATGGCTTTCCTTTCAAAGCAGTTGTTGATTCACATGCAAAACAGAGCCAAGAAGCTGAATAAGAAGAAAGCAGCAGCTAAGAGGCTAAGATGCTGAGCACAGATTCCGGCAGTCTCACAGTGCTGGGATACAAGTATAGTAGTTGCAGTTTAGGAGCATATGCCCTGGTAAATTTCCTATGCTTCCTGTTGGGAACCTGAAAGGATGCAACCTAAGAGTGAGAATGAACCAGAAATAAAATGGTCCTTACAAAGACAGAAACAAGCTTCAAGTCAGCTTGGTTCCAACTAGGATTGAGGTAACTGGCCCCTAATCTGTCTGCCAGTAAATATTTTCTGGAAGAAAATGATGTGATGGTTTGTGCTGTGCTAACTTGGTTAAGCTGAAAACTACATTTCTCCACGTCCTCTTCTCCGTACCGTTCTGGGTTAGAGTTGACCAACAAGGAATTTATGTAAGATTTAAAATGCAAAAGATAAGAAGCAGCCATTAGAATCTAAAGGTTTTGTTTGTTTGCTTGTTTTTTTTGTTTTTTTTTTTTTTTTTTTTTTTTTTTTTTTTTTTTTTTTTTTACGGTCAAAGGTGTTTCTCAACAGATGCCCGGGGGCTTAGCTTCCAGTTCTGGGAGTGTGGGCTGCAAAATATACAGAGTAATAAGGCAAATGACAACAGCAGCATAAACGATGGGGAGTGGATAAATAGATTTAAAGTATTTTATGGCCCTTGTGTTGTCGAGTAAATTATCAAATTACTAACTTACATTGCGAAAGAAAATGAGTTAACTAACGCTAAGGCTTTCTAAAGTAGAGGGAGGAGATTTTGAGAGGGCTGCACTCACTCCTGCTAAAGGTGGAATGTTCCAATAGACTTGGAAAAACAACTGAGGTTAGTATCTGCCAACCTTCAACATCTCTCCAGCTGGGAGTACCCCAATTAACTAACCAATTAAAAGAGGTTTACAATTTAGGATTATTGCCCAGCCAATGAACTGCCTCCATAAACAACTTTTTGTGAAAATCCCTAATTAAACACACTCGCCTATACTTGCCTTATGGGACACTATTCAGGGCTGTCCTGAGGTAGTGTACCTGAATTGCAATTCTCTGTTTACCAAGTAAATGTTATTTCTTTTGACCTCCATGTCAATCTTTTTTTTTTTTTTTTCTTAGATAACATAGTTGATGTCAGAAGCAGGACCTGAAGTAATCTTACCTTCTAGTGGACTGGCTTCTCTGGAATCAGATGAGGTACCTACAACAAAGAGCCCCTTGTGCTCTCCTTCTCTGCTTCCTTGGACTGCTGGCCCCCTCAACTGTAAGTCTTCTTGAGCTCCTCCCTCTCTCCCTTTGGTTGAGGTCAATGCCTTTATTTGGGAATTTGGGGACGCTGTTCCATTTGTGCCCACAAAGGCTTTTAGCTTGTGTGGGATTTCTTCTAGGTATGTTACTTTTCCTATTATTTGGAAATTTTCCTATTGTTCAGTATTATTAAGTTTCGGATTCTTTAATTCTAAACTTTGCAGTGATTGTCCCCTTTCTGAGACTACAGTTGGTTATTTATTCAAAAATTATGGACCTTCCATCTGTAGTAGCCTTCCAAACCTAGTTTCTCCAAATTAAATTGGAAGACCATGGTTCTAAAACGAAACAACCTGAATGAAGTACATATTTTAGTTAGCATTTAGAGGCATCCAAACACATTCAGGACTCTACAATTGCTTCTCCCTAGAACAGTCTTTAAACTCACAGAGGCTAACAAAAAACCAAATGAGAAAGAAAAAACCGTTGAGACTCTAGTTTCTTCTACTAACTCTCACTCTCCTACTCCTGCTCTCCAACCTCTATATCCTACACTTGCTGAACTTCCGTTCTACTCTTCTGACCCTAAAGCTTCCCTTGATTCCCGTGTTTCCATTAAACCTGTTCAAATTTACCCTTTCAAGCTCCATCCGAATAATGAGGGCACTCTACTAAATGTTTCCTATACACACTTTGGACAAAAGCTAAACTTAGGGATATAGCTAAAGAGTTCACCAAGATTACTGAGGACCCTCATAAACTTGTTGAAGAATTTAAAATTGTTATCCAAACTGATAAATCTGATTTCTCTAACTGTTATCCATTAATACAGTCATCTCTCAGTATACACAAGGGATTGGTTTCTGGACCCACGCTATACCCAAATCTGTTCATACTCCAGTCCCTTAGTTGGCCCCACCAATCAGCATATATGAAAAGTTGGCCCTCCATATATGCAGGTTTTGCATCCTGTGAATACCATATTTTCAATCCACTTTTGGTTGAAAAAATCCACATATAAGTGGACCCATGCACTTCAAATCTGTGTTATTCAGTGTTTAGCTGTACGTGTATGCCCATCAGAGAACATCAGCACAACATCAGATGGCAAGGCGGGTTAGAACAATCCTCTAATGCAGCAGTCCCCAAGCTTTTTGACACCAGGGACCGGTTTCTTGGAAGACAATTTTTTCCACAGGCCGGGGGGGGGGGATGATGAAATTGTTCCACCTCAAATCAGTAGGCATGAGATTCTCATAAGGACTACAGAACCTATATCCCTCACTTGTGCAGTTCATAGTAGGGTTCATGCTCCTATGAGAATCTAATGCCACTGCTGATCTGATAGGAGGCAGAGCACAGGTGGTCAGTGCTCAGCTTGCTCGCCTGCTGCTCACCTCCTGCTGTGTGGCCCTGTTCCTAGCAGGCCATGGACCAGTACCCATCTGTGGCTCAGGTGTTGCGGACCCCTGCTCTAACAGGCCTCCAATGCAACATTGCCTTCCAATAGGGAGAAAGTCCAAGGAAGAGCCAAAACTTTATATCCACCTATTCCTTTAACATTCCCTAAACCAGTAGACTAAAACAAGATCTAGGCCTGTACCCAAAAGAAAACTGAGGCAGTATATAATTATTATAATAGACATGAAATAGTTACCAAGGAAAACTCTAGATTCCCCTCAGTCACCAAATCTATCCAAGTGGCTTTTAATTCTATGTTCGTAAATAGTTTAGACAACGATCTTACAATTCTAAATAGGCTCACCTTGAATGAGAAACAACACGATGTCCACCTCTGATTCAGTTAACCTGGCCAGCCAATTAGCCCGAACAATTTGTAAGGTGGATAAATTGAGGGCAAAGAAAATAATGAACCTACAGCTTCACCATCTTTCTGTCCCTCATAATAAAACATGGCACTTTACCACTATAAAACCAAATCTTAAAAGAGTCTGCCACTACTACAAAAAGTCTGGACATGGAGTAGGGGGCGATTGCATACAATTAAAACAAGCTAAATGACCCCCTTTAGTAGGCCACCCTCTATGTTCCTTATAGACTGAGAGTGCTCCAAAACACCTACAGGTGATCTTTCAATCTTGCCTCTTAATCAGTTGGGTACAACCCCTGTCATGATCAGAAAGGAGATTCTCACTGTCCTTATCAACACTGGGGCAATCCTCTGTATTTGATACTCATCAGCCTCAACCAGATCCTTCCCTGAAGTACTGAAAAAAAAAAATGCAAATGGTGAGAGTTTCTAATATATTTTAACATTTTATGAATCTTTCCCCTTGCTTTTCAATTAGGTTCTAAAATCATTCTTTTTTTTTTTTTTTTTTTTCCTACCAGTTCTCTTGGCCCCAGTTCACTTACTTGGAAGGAACTTCTTAGAAAAAGATCATATGGCCATTACCTTTTCCCATAAGGGTAAGATAATTCTTAAAGCTGATTTACATCCCCATCACCTTTAACTGACAACAGTGAAAATTCTTCAACACTCTTGCCTACTTTTGTCTTTAACCTAAATAACAAAATGCTGAGAGTTTCATTCTTTTAAAAGAGCTTTTGAGGAAGTTTTGGATAAATCTATAATAGACATTGGACAAATCCACTGGGCTCTTGTGATAAAGATTCAAATTGACCCAAACAAGCTCCTTTCTAATATCAGACAATACTCCTTAAATCCTGAAGCTTCTGCAGAAATTAAGCCAATTACAGAAGAATATAAAGCTAGGAATCTTGTGGTGCCTAGTTCTAGCCCCTGTAGTACTCCTATCGTTCCTATAAAGACATCTCATGTACATGGATGGAGATTTGTACAAGACCTATGAACCATTAATAATACTGTCATTCTTTGACACCCTGTCATTCCAAATCTCCATACTCTCATGACTTTCATTCTCACAGAATTTAAATTTTACAGTGGCATACTTTCATAGTGCTTTTTTAAAAAAAAAGCATTCATGTGGATGCTGGGAGTCAAATTTTATTTGTCTTCACGTAGGAAAGTCAACAATATACCTAGATAGTAATACCTTGAGGGTATGCAAAAAGCCCTACTTACTTTTCAGATACTGAAGACATATTTAACAGACATGTTTTTCACCCAAGGATTGATTCTCTTGCAGTATGTTGATGACCTCCTTCTTTGTTCCTTGTGAACATGATTATGTTCATCTCCTTAAACTTCTAGCAGACAAAAACCACAAAGTTTCCAGGGAAAGACTATAATTTACCCGGGACCACATCAAACATTTGGGACACATGATATAAAACCAAGGACTTCTCTTGGATCCTGACAGACTTAAGGGTATTTAAACTTTTCTCAATCTCAGACTGAGACTATTACAAAGGTGATAGGCGCTGGCAAGTTCTGTCAAAACTGAATACCTAATTTTCCTTTGATAGCATAATCCTTATATGCCCTTCAGAAATTTGACAAACTAGATCCCCTGGACTAAAAAGAGAACACCTATATGGCCTTCTATCAAAAGAAGGATTTCTAAGTCTTCCTGCCTTAAGGTACCCCAATCATCAGCTCTCTTTCTTCATTTTTGTGCATGAAAAAGAAATAAATGTGTTGGGGGGGGTTCTTTACTCCAAAACATTGAGTTCAACACAGACCCATTGGCTATTATAGCCAGCAATTAGGTTCAATAGCTGACTCCCTCTCTGCATGACAGCTATATCAGCCACTACAACTTTAATTAACTCTACAGAAGAGATAATCATGAACTCTACTCTCACTGTCTATGTTCCTCATGCTGTAGAAGCTTTGTAGAAACCATAGAGAACTCTCATCATACTCGGTATCATTCTGCAAGCGACTAACTTCTTATGAGATCTTGCTGTTGATTTATCATATTATTTCTCATTGCAATACTCTTAATCCAGTAACCCTCCTTCCCCTACCTGTTGATGAGACACATCATGACTGTTCAAATCTAACTGGTCAGCTAAAACCTAAAGTTGATTTACATGAAATTCCTAGACCAAATGCAGAACTTTCATGGTTTACTGATGCATCATAAATGACAGATAATATAGGAAAATGTTGTGCTAGATATACTATAACTCTTCTTGAAGTACACACATGCATCTCTTAACGACAAGAATACATTCTGAGAAGTGCATTGTTGGGTAATTTCATCATTGTATGAACAGAATATCATAGAGTGTACTTAAACCTAGGCTTCTACTTACCTGGTTATATGATATTGCCTGCTGCTCCTAGGCTAAAAACCTGTACAGCATATTACTGTACTAAATACTGTAGGTAATTGTAGCATGATGCTAAGTATTTGTGTATCTAAACATATCTCAACATAGAAAAGGT
The DNA here is from genome assembly GCF_001698545.2 of Rhinopithecus bieti. Classification (NCBI taxonomy): domain Eukaryota; kingdom Metazoa; phylum Chordata; class Mammalia; order Primates; family Cercopithecidae; genus Rhinopithecus; species Rhinopithecus bieti. Next base: position 2,848,491 of record NW_016803361.1, read on the forward strand.
ACAGTAAAAATAAGGTATTACAATTATGGGACCACTGTCATATACGTGGTCAGTTGACAAAAATATGCAGCACATGACTGTAGTTGAAGAAGCTGCACTGCTGATGGCTACTTCAGCCCAACAAGCAGAACTTTATGCCTTAATCAGGGCTTATATTCTGGTGAAAATAAAACTGCAAACTTTCACACCAATAGCCGTTATGGCTTTGGGGTTGTTCATGATTTTGGCATGCTTTGGAAACAAAAAGGATTTTTAACTTCCAGAGGGAACCAAATTAAAAATGGAACTTTTGCCAATTTATTAAATTCAGTTCAACTTCCCTCTGCCTTGGCTATAATCAAAATTTCTGGGCACTCTAAATTAGAAAGGCTAAGAAAAATGACTTGGCTGATCATGCAGCAAAAGCAACTACCTTGAGTTCCACTAAGACTAAAACCTTATAGCTAATATGTATTGTTTTCCAAAAAAGGATTTAAATTATGTTGAGAAAGTTGCTCAGTCTTGGGCATCACATAAAAAAATTATATTGGGCTGATAACAATTGCATTTTTTGCCCAACAACAAATTTATGGTATGGCCCCAATAATAAACTGTTATTACCAGAATCTATATGTCTTTTAAAAACCTTACCCAAAATGACACATCAGATGACTAATTGGGCAACTGATAAATTTTATAAAGCAGTATTATTAGTGGGGAAACATTTCAAGGGCTGCCAAAGAGTTACAACTGTCTTGTACTGTTTGTCCAAAATTCAGCCCAGGAAAGACAATTCAGATAGTTCCAGGTCATTTTAACCTACCTAATGGACACTCTGAGGTTTGGCAAATGGATTTCATTCAGCCACCTCCGTATCAAGATTATAAATATGTTCTAGTTATAATTTGTATGATATTTCCTATGACCTTCATGTCAAAGGGTTTTTTAACTTAATAATATCATACTATACAAGAATGTATAATATAATTTCAAGAATAATCACTAAAGATTATAATGTTTAATAAACTGCTTATAGAGAAAATGAAATACTAAGCATGAATTTTAAAATTCAATACAAGAAATGAACATAAAAATGTAGGATGATTAGAAAATAAATAAGGTATAGATGTAAATCCAAATATATCAGTAACAACATTCAGTGGAAATGGATTAAGAATTCCAATTAAAAGACAAAGACGGTCAGCTAAACAGAAAACAAAACCCATAATATTACTGAAAAAGAGGCCAACTTTAACTATAAGGATACAAAAATGATAAAAGTAACAAGATGAGAAATAATGCTATGCAAACACTTATCAAAAGGAAGTTGTATGTACCTATATATTTCTATCAGACAATGAAAAGTTAAAGATGTTGCAGTAGGCTGAATGATGGCTGCCTTCTCCCAACCAAAATGTTTACATCCTAATCCCTGGAACCTATGAATGTTACTTTATGTGGCAAAAGAGATTTTGAAGATGTGATCAAATTGAGAATCTTTAGATGGGGAGATTATCCTAAATTATCCAAGTGAGCCTGATGTAATTACAAGTCTTCTTGTAAAAGAGATACAGGTGGAGTCAAAGTTAGGTAGGAGGCAATGTGACAAAAGCAGCAGAGGGACAGAGGGAAAGAGATTTGAACATATTATACTTCTGGCTTTGAAGACGGAAGAAAAGAGCCAGAAGCCAAAGAATGTAGGCAGCCTCCTGAATCTGAAAAGGTCAAGGAAAGATTCTCTTGGAACATCTAGAGGGAAGACAGTTGTGGAGAATAAATTTTAGACTTCTGATCTCCCAAAGTGTAAGATGATAAATTTGCATTGTTTAAAGCCACTTTGTGGTGATTTGTTACAGCAGCAGTCAAAATGAATATAGACAGATTACTATAAATAAAGATAAATAATGCACCAGTCGCAGTGGCTCACACCTGTAATCCCAGTGCTTTGAGAGGCCAAGGCAGGAGGACTGTTTGAGGCCAGGAGTTCAAGACCAGCCTGGGCAATATAGCAAGATCAAATCTCTACAAAAAATAGAAAATAAAAAAATTATCTGGGCACAGTGGCACATGCCTGTAGTCCCAGCTACTCGGGAGGCTGAGGTGAGAGGATTGCTTGATCCCAGGAGTTCAAGGATGCAGTGAGCTATGATCATGCCACTGCACTGCAGCCTGGGTGACAGAGCAAGACCCTATCTCAAAAAAATAAATAAATAGATACATAGATAGAGATAGATAGTGATTAAAAGCATTAATCTACCAAGAAGATATAATTCTAAATTATAAAATCCATAAAAATATAGCCTCAAAAATGCATTAGAAAAGAAAACAGCATACATAAACAAATACACAAGTCACAGTGGGACATTTTAACATACCTCTAACAATGACCTTTAGAAGCAGATAGAAACTATTGATAAGAATATATAAAATTTAAAAGACATAATCAACAAACATCACCTAATATTTACAGAACTCCAAACAGAAAAAATGCGTGCTTTTCAATCAATATTTGCCATAACAGAATATATGCTGGGTTACAAACAGGTCCTAACAAATTTTAAAGGATTGATGAGTATGTTCTCTACAGTAGAGTTAAATGAAGAAGATTAAAAGATAACTAGAAATTAAGCAACATTCTTTAAAATAACCCACAAGTCAAAGAATAGCTCAAAAGGGAAACTGGAAAATATCTTGAATTTAACAATAAAAATAAAAGACATGAAAACTCAAGGGATGCAGCTAAAGCAGTATACAGAGGGAAATGGGAGATTTTAGCCTTAAATACACATATTAGAAAATCTAAAGAAATAATCTAACCTTCCATCTAAAGAAGTTGGAAAAAGAATAGCAAATTAGAATGAAGTACAATGAAAAAAATAAATGTCCGAGCAGAAATCAATGAATAAAAGACAGATATGAAACAGAAAAAAAATTCAACAATGCCAAAAGTTAGTTATTTAAGAAGATTGAACTCTTGGCAAGACTGAACAAAAAAGAAAAAAAAGAAGGCACAAATAATAATACTGTATGAGGAATTAAAACTGGCACATCACTATGGATCCAACACACATTAATAATATAATGAAGGTAAAATGACAATTCCAATAGATTTAAAACTACATATGAAATGGACAAATTCCTATAAAAATCAGTTTACCAAATTTAACATAAATAAAAAATATGATTAGTCTTAACATCTTATTAAGTTTTTGACACTTGCTTTTTTTTTTTTTTTTTT
>NW_016803361.1:2852226-2907160 GCF_001698545.2 Rhinopithecus bieti
TGCCCGTCTCGGCCTCCCAAAGTGCTGGGATTACAGGCTTGAGCCACCGCGCCCGGCCTGACACTTGCTTTTTTAATTCATAAAATTACATTCACTAACTTAACAGGTGTCCTAATTCTAATTTTATACATCAAAAGGACCATTTTTCCAATTAGTTTTTCATACTTACACATTTACATTCATGCATCACTTAATGACAGGGATAGGTCCTGGGAAATATGTTGCTGGGTGATTCTGTCATTGTGCAAACATCACAGAATGTATTTACACAAACCTACATACTACAGCCTACTACATACCTAGCCTATATGGTATAGCCTATGGCTCCTAGGCTATAAATCTGTACAGCATGTTATGTACTGAACATTGTAAGCAACTGTAACACAATGCTAAGTATTTGTGTATCTAAACATGGAAAAGGTACAAAACATAGTATTATAAATTTATGACAGCAATGTCATACATCTGATCCATTGTTGACCAAAACACCATTATGCACTGCATGACTATATATGTTTAATCTATAATTGAAAACATTCTCACAAAGAATCTCTACATCTAGATAGCTTCATTGATAAATTCTTCCATTAATTTAAGAAATAATACCAATATTAAATCAACTCTTTCAGAAAATTAAAATGAAATGGGAACTCTTCCCAATTCATTTTATTAGATCAGCATAACCCTGATACAAAAACCTGACAATGGCCTTACCAGAAATAAAACATAGCAGTCAGGCATTCCCAGGAGCATAGATGTAAAAATCCAACATAAAATCTTAGTAAAGAAAATAGAGAAATATATAAAAACGATAATACATCAAAACTAAACTGAGTTTATTCCAGTATGTAAAGTTAGCGTAACATTCAAAATTAATCAATGTAATTCACCATAGAGAAAATTGTATGATCATCTTAATGGATATAGCAAAAGCATTAGATAAAACTCAGCACTCATTTATGATAAAAATTCTGAACAAACTAGGATTGAAGGAAACATCCTTATGATAATAAAGGGTATCTACAAATATCTACAGCAAACCTCATATTAATGATAGAAAAGCAAAAGATTTCTGCCTGAGATTGATAATGAAGATGCCCACTAGCACCATTTCCTTTTGACATTGCACTGGAGGTCTTCCTCAACTAATCAGCTAAGAATTTAAAATAAAGGTATAAGAAATGGAAAGGGATTAATAAAACTGTCAATATTCACAGGTAACATGATTTTATACATTAAAAATCCAAAAAATCTGCAGATAAATGTTTAGAATGAATAGGGAATTAAGTAGGGTAACCAGATATAAAATCAATATATTAAAATCAAGTATATTTTATATTCCATCAAAACAAATAGAAAATAAAATTATAAAAACATGTCCAATAGCAAAACGCATATAAAAATAAACATATTTGAATAAATGTAAAGACATCTACACAGAAAATCGTGAAATATTGCTGAAAACAAAAGACAAATGAATGTATATATCATGTTCATGGGCTGGAAAGCTCAATATTAATTCTCTCCAACTTATTTATAGATTGAATACATGTCCAATCAAATCACAAGCAGACTTTACATAGAAATAGATTGGCTAATGCTAACATTTATATAGTTACATGAAGGGCCAAGAATTGCCAAGGCAACCATGAAGAAGGAAAACAAAGCTGGAGAATTTATTCTACCAGATATCAAGACTTATAGATCTATAGTAATTAAGAGTGTGTGATACTGATATAAAGATAGGCAAATAGGCCAATGGAACAGAAGATGGAGTTCAGAAACATATCAACATATATCTGGACAGTTGCCTTATGATAAAGGCTTTGCTACAAACAATTAGGGAAAAAATGATCTTTTCACAAAAATGGTGCTTGATCAAGTGGATATGCAAATAGAAAAGAATTTAACCCACCCTCCATTCCCACCTCATATTCAAAAAAATCAATTCCATGTATATTGTAGTTCTAAATGTAAAAGGTAAAATAATAAATATTCTCACATATAACACAGGAGAATATATTAGTTTTTTGTGGTTGGCAATAACTTGCTGAACAGGATAGAAAAAGCACTATTAGAAAGAGAAAGATTGATAAGTTTAACTATAATAAAATTAAGAACTTCTTTTCATTAAAAGACACCACTAAGTTAGTTGACAGGCAATCCAAAAAGTGGGTGAAGATATTTGTAATCAATAAAGGGACTATATCCAGAACACCTAATCAATAAGAAAAAGACAGGTAATTAAAGAAAAAAAAAAAAAACCGGTAGGTTTGAGTAGGCATTTCAGAAAGGAAATGCAGTAAGATACTACTACATACCGACCAGAATGGCTACAATAAAAACACCATCAATACCAACTCTTGGTGAGGATGTAGAAAAAAACTGAAAGAGCTAATGGGTATGTAAATTAGATAACTACTTTGGAAAACTATTGGGAAATATCTAAAACCCATTTATCCTATGAGCTGGCAATTCATTCCAAGGCATATGCCCAACAGAAATGTGAACATGTTTACCAAAAAGCAAAATGTCTCTAGATATTCTTATGTAAAATTACTATTTTCAGTAGTCTCAAACTGGAAATAACACAAATGTTCATCAACAACAGACAGAATAAATGAACTTAATATACTCAAGTAACAGAATACAATATAGCAATAATAATGGACAAACTACAGCTATATGAAATAATACGTACGAATCTCACAAAAATAATGTTGTGAAAGAAGCCAAATATAAAAGAGTGCATACTGTGTGATTCCATATATACAAAGTTCAAAACCAGGCAAAACTAATTTCATGGTTTTTCAAGTCAATAAGAAGATAAAAAATGGTTATCTTCAAAGAGGAGATGTTAGTGAGCAGGGGTGGTTATGGAAGGACCATCTTAATGCTGGAAATGATCTGTTTTCTGATCTGAGCGGTTGTGTTCACTGTGTGTTCACTGTGAAAATGCATCTAGCTATTCACTAATACTGTGTGCACTTTTCTGCATGTACGTTTTAATTCACTAAAACATTATTAACATAACTCAGAAAAATTTTTCTTCATTTTTATTTCCTGTGGTGCTTGAAGATTTTTTGAGTGCTAATGTCTCTTACTATCATATGAAGCTATCTAGGTTAAGAAAGTGTCACTTAATTTACCTTATCTTTAAAATGATGGAGCTAATTTTTAGGTGACTTCAGAAATGCATCTCATTTCTAATCTTTTATGGTTCTATAACCTGGGGAAAGATTTAGTCACATTCTGCATATCCTACTAAAATTATTTTATTCCCTTGAACTATATTCAGTTTGTCCATCTGGGGACAGAATTAAAAAATGTGAGTTTTCTAAAATATCAAAACCATTTCATGAGTCTGCATTGTTTTCAAGAAAACCCCTGAAGTCAGAGGTAGCTGTTGTTGCTTCTGCTCTTAAAACCTCTTCAAATGTCTTCCTTGTGGTATAGCACTTAGCAGGCTTCATTGCAGTTATTTGCTTATTTCTCCATCTTCCTCAGTAGCCTGTATGTTTCATAAGGGTAAACGTTTCCTTCCTCCCTCCTTCTCTTTCATTCACTCAACAGACATTTATCAATAATCTACTGTGTGTCAGGCACTGTGATAGTCATTAGGGGTACAAAGAAAAAAATGGATATGATCTGTATTCTTGCAACCAACAGTATAGTAGGAGCTGCACACTACTCAAGTATACCCAAAAACCCTGCTGTAATACTTACAACAAAAGAGAGGTACATACTGCTTCAGAGTTTATCAATCCAGGAAGGTTTATTGTTGTTTTTGGATGTGTGTGAGGTGGGGAGAGGGCAAAATGGTATTCCTGAAGAAGTAATACTTGAGCTGAGCTTTCCTAAACGAAAAATAGGTTTTACTATGATGAAAGAAAGGAAAAAAGAGTGTATAGCCAAAAATGTCATAAACCAAGGCTGGGATGGATATGTGGATAATTATTTGAGAAAACGCTGGAGAACTAGGTAAGATGCCAATTATTTAAGTCTTTAAGTGTTTGCTTTTCCTTGAGCAAGGATAGCTCTTTCCTGTCATTCAGATTTCAGCTTAAATAACAACTATTCAAGGGAGGCCTTCCCTAACATCCGAACCTAGTCACTGAAGCTGAAGCCAATTCCTTTACCTCCTTTGCTAACAAGAATTAAATTATCCTTCTCTGGGCACACTGGTGCTTATAGGGATACAGGGTCCAGCCCCGGTGGGGGGTCAGTAAAACCTAATTGGTGTAAATTGATTACAGTGGTCTCACTATCATTGCTAGGTTTGGCTCAAGCATGGGCATGTGACACAGTTCTACCCAATGAGACATGAGAGAAACCTACTTTGAGAAAATTTCTCACTTCTGCAAAAGGAAAAGAGAGAAGATTTATATACACACACTCCTTTTTCCCCTTCTTTGTCATTGGACATGGTCATGAATGCATGTGATGCCAGACAGCTGCAGTCATTTTATGACTATGAGAGGAGAAAGATGGACAGCACCTGGATTCTTGATGTTGTCTCTGACCACTAAATTAACCAGCCAGAACCACCCTACTTCCAGACTCATCATTTAAACTACTCTTAATTAAATTCAGCTGTTACTTGCAGCTGAAAGCATTCATTTTCAGTCATTTAACACATCATTGTAGTTTAATTCTCTGCATTGTATCTATCATCATTTGTTTTTTATGTGTTTATTTCCCCACTAAAATATATGCTCCAAAGAATGCAAAGACTTTGTCTGTCTTGTTCACCACTGTATTCCAAGTATTTAGAATGGTGCCAAGTACATAGCAGATGCTCAAATATTTATTGAATGAATACATGAGAAAACTCTGAAAGGATTTTGTGTCTGTATCGTGTAGGGTCAACAAAAAAAAAAGACTCTATTTCTAATGTTTTTTTACATTCATTTTACTACACTGTATAAAATTTTAACTTCAAATAGCAACACTGAAAAGAGGGCATCAACAAGATTAAATATTGGGGTTTGTGGAAGTACCTTTGTGGCAGATTTAAAACATTGTCCCAAATTCTTTGACACTATTTTCATAGAAAGGTTGGGGTATATATCTCCTGTCCTTGAATTAAGACTCTGTGACTACTCGAGCAACAGAATATTCCAGGAATGACAGTGTGCCAGTTTCTAGGACCAGGCCTCTTACAAAACTGGCAGCTTCCTCTTCTTATCTCTTACAATGCTTACTCTTGGTACCTAGCCATCATGCCATGAGGAAAACAAATATCCCAAAAAGAGACCCGGTAAAGAGGAAATTAGGCCCCTAGCCTTCACCTTCAGTAGACATTGTGCTAGCCCCAATTTACCAGCCATGTGAGTCAGCCATATTGGGAGTAAATCCACCAGCTCAAGCTGCCCAGTTGGATGATACCACATAGAAGAGAAGTGAGCCTTCTTTCACAAGCACTGCACAAATTGAAAACTTATGAGGCAAGGCATAGTGGCTCACACTTATAATCCCAGCACTTTGGGAGACCAGGGCAGGAGGATTGCTCGAGATCAGGAGTTTGGGACCAGTCTGGGCAACATAGGAAGATCCCATCACTACCAAAATTTTTTAAAAAATTAGTTGGGTGTGGTGGTATGTGCCTGTATTCTCAGCTGCTCTGGAGGCTGAGGTGGGAGAATTGCTTAAGCCCAGGAGTTAGAGGCTGCAATGAGCTAGGATTTTGTCACTGCACTCAGGCCCAGGCAACAGAGCAAGACCCCATCTCTAAAAAAAAATTTTTTTTTTTTTAAACTTAAGCTAAATAATTATTGTTTTACACCACTAAGTTTTCAACAGTGGTTTGTTATGCAGCAATGGAAAACTGAAACACCCTTCAACAGAAAAGGGCAGAAAGATGCTTAGAGAAGGACAGCTTAAATTTGATTACAAAGGGGAAATAGTAATGGTAGTTATGAAGTAAGGTAGTCAAAGGACTGGAGAAATAGAAGTGTGGATGAATTACATATTTTGTCATGTGGTAAAAATTAGTAGTTAAAACCGCTTTAAGGTTGCTGAAGCGGTGGTGCCACCAAGGCATATACCTGACCACTATTTTTACCATGTGATAGCTAATTTTATGTAGCAACTTGTTTAGACCACAATACCTAGATATGCGGTCAAACATGATTCTAGATGTTTCTGTGAAGGTTTTTTTTTTTTTTTTTTTTGTAAGATTAACATTTAAATCAGTAGACCTTGAGTAAAGCAGATTACTCTCCATAATGTGAGTAAACCTCATCCAATCAGTTGAAAGCTTCAATTTGAAAAGACTGGCCTCCCCAGGTAAATACAAAAGTCTGCCAGCAGACTGCCTTTGAACTCAAACTGCAACTCTTCTCTGGGTGTCCTGCCTCCCAGCCTACCCTGAAGATTTAGAGCTGCCAAACTTTATAATCATGTGAGCCAATTCCTTAAAATAAATCTCTGTCTTTCTCTGTCTCTCAGACATATTCTGTTGGTTCTGTTTCTCTGTAGAACCCTAACTAATACACACCACTTCTTTTTGAATAATGCTGTAGTTTTCAAAGAATGTTCATGTATATCATCTTATTATATGCCCACAACCTTGAAAGGTAAGCCGAATGAAAATTTCAAGGATGGTGAAGTTGGGAAAGAATAAATAATTTTTCCAAAGTCACAAGGCTGAGTAAGTGGGAGAGCCTGGCTAGAACTCATAATCATCTGATTCCTGGTACCAATTATTTGCACTATATCATCCTGCCTTCTGTATTAACTTTGATACATTCTCATGAATAAAATCTCATGCATCCCTAAAACTCAACAGCAAAAACAAAACCAATTATAAATGGGCATAGGACTTAAATAGACATTTCTCCAAAGGTATACAAATGGCCAATAAGTATATAAAAATATGTTTAACATCACTAATCATTAAGGAAATGCAAATCAAAATCACAATGAGATGTCAGTTCACATCCATTCGAATGACTATTATAATAAACAAACAAAAACCCCAGAAGGTAAGTGTCAGCTGGCAAGAGTGTAGAGAAATTTGAATCCTTATGTGCTGCTGGTGGGAATGTAAAATGGTGTATAAAACTGTATAGTAGTCCTTCACAAAATTAGAATTACCACATGATCCAGCAATTCCATTTAATTCCGTATAATTAAATTATATTTAATTCCATATAACCAAAAGAACTGAAAGCAGGAACATGAACAGATATTTGTACATTCATTTATAGCAGCGTTATTCATAATAGCTAAAAGGTAGAAGAAACCCAAGTGTCATAGGCAGATCAGTGAATTACAAAATATGGTGTATATAAGCAATGGAATATTATTTGGCCTTAAAAAGGAAAGAAATTCTGACATGTGCTACAACATAGGTAAACCTCGAAGACATTATGTTACGTGAAATAAGCTGCTCAGAAAAGGGCAAGTACTGATGATTCCATTCATATGAGGTACTTAGAATAGTCAAATTCATAAAGTTAGAAGAATGGTGGTTGTCAGGGGATAACAGGAAGAGAGAATGGGGCCTTATTGTTTAAGGAATAAAGAGTTTCAGTTTTTCAAGATGAAGAAAGTTGGGCTGGGCGCAGTGGCTCACACCTGTAATCCCAGCACTTTGGGAGGCCAAGGTGGGTGGATCATGAGGTCAGGAGTTCGAGACTAGCCTGGCCAATATGACGAAACCCCATCTTTACTAAAAATACAAAAATTAGCCGGATGTGGTGGCGTGCACCTGTAGTCCCAGCTACTCAGGAGGCTGAGGCAGAAGAATTGCTTGAACCTGAGAGGTGGAGGTTGCAGTGAGCCGAGATCATGCCACTGCACTCCAGGCTGGGCAACAGAGTGAGACTCTTATCTCAAAAAAAAAAAAAAAAAAATGAAGAAAGTTCTGGAGATCGATGATGGTAATGGTTGCACAATAATGTGAATCTATTTAATGGCCCTGAATAGTACATTTAAAATAATTAAAATGGTAAATTTTATGTTATGTATATTTTACCACAATTAAAATAAAATTTAAACTTCCCCCCAAAACAAAACAAACAAACAAAAGACCAAAACTTTATCTAGCCTTTAATATATGGGCTGGATTGCATTTTCAAAGTGATTTTCAACACTACTTGTATGAAATTTTAACCTCTCACTTTTGTCTGATACCACTGGAGATTTTATTTTATTTTATTTATTTTCTTTCTTTTTAAAATTTTATTTCTTCTTTAAAAAAACGGGATACATGTGCAGAACATGCAGGTGTATTACATAGGTATATGTGTGCCATGATGGTTTGCTGCACCTATTGACCCGTCCTGTAAGTTTCCTCCCCTCAACTCCCACCAACCAACAGGCCTTGGTATTTGTTGTTCACTAACGGGGATTTTTAAAGTTACTTGTTTCTTTTCCGGCTATTCTCATTCACTCATTCATTCATTCATTCATTCACTCACTCACTCATTCATTTATTCAATCAGACAGTCAGGTAGTTAGTTCATAAATACTATTGCCTACTATGGTCCAAGCACTAAGGAAACTGCAGTGAATGAGGCATATGCAGTCCCTGTGCTAATGGAGATTACATTCTATTGGGGAAGACAGAAAACAATAAATGCAATAGAGAGAAGGAGGAGGAAGATAATAAATGTGATGAAGAAGAGGGGTAGGGAGAGGAGGAAGAAGAGGAAGAAGAGGAAAAGACGAAGAAAAGAACAAAGCAAGATAAGGAACAGGACTTAACTGGAAGGAGGGGACTATTTTAGATGCCCTATGTATCATGCCTTCCTCTACCTAATGGGCAAAAGACACCTATGATTCACAAATAAAAGGCTTCAATCTGAAAACAGAAAATTCAATAACAGAACACTGGGCCTCAGAGCTTATACTGTCCTGGGAAGAGGGTGAAGAATTTACAAAAATTATGCTTGATAGCTACTAAGTCTAATTCTATAGAAAATGTGCCTGTGTAGACATAAGCAAGGCTTACTAACAAGACTCCCAACATTATGAGAATTTTAGCTTTGCTTTAACCAAGAGATTTAAAAAGTAAACAGCCATCTCGTTCGTAGGAAAAAGACTTTATGATTTAAAATATTCTTTAACTTAGCATCCCTTAGTCAAAAGCAAAGGCACCCATTTCAGCCCTAGAGAGTATGATTCTCCCCATAATCAATGGGGAAGCAAGGCCATGCATTTTCAATAGTGGAGATGAAATTCAATTTGATTCATAATAGTCCATGCAGATTTTTCCCCCAAGTTATTTATTTATTTATTTATTTTTGAGACAAGAGTCTCGCTCTGTTGCCCAGGCCAGAGTGCAGTGGCGCGATCTCGCTCACTGCAAGCTCTGCCTCCCGGGTTTACGCCATTCTCCTGCCTCAGCCTCCCGAGTGGCTGGGACTGCAGGCGCCTGCCACCACGCCCGGCTAATTTTTGCATTTTTAGTAGAGACCGGGTTTCATCATGTTAGCCAGGATGGTCTCGATCTCCTGACCTCGTGATCCACCCGCCTCGGCCTCCCAAAGTGCTGGGATTACAGGTGTGAGCCACTGCCCCCGGTCCCCCCAAGTTATTTTTATATGAAGGCATGCTTGAAAAATTTCAGCCCAGATTTAGGTTTAAGTTTCCCAGACTTAGTAAGTAATTGCTGCAGTAATGAGTTCTATGTCTTAATTTAGTCTACTCCAGATGTTAACATCTAGATTGTTTTTCATTCTCCACCCCTCTGCATTTCCTTATAAAACAGCACATTTGTAAATATTCTGAATTTTTAAATATGAGAGGGGGGTACAAGAGAGCAGGAAGAAATAGGGTGAGCAAGAAATCTAGGGTCTCATCTGCTATGCCAATCAGACCAACTTCTTTGCTAGAGTAAGCTGGGGGAAGACCAGTTTTCACCTTCATAGAAGCCATATTAGCCCTCCTATATTTGCAGGAGGGTGTAGTCCTAAAGAAGAATATGCATTCAGGGCTGATAGTGTGCTTCCTCCAAGGCAAGGTACTATATTGGTGGTCCTCTCTGAGTGAGAAATAAAAACTCTGTGGCAGAGTTGGCTATGCTGTACTACAAATCAACTAACTCCCTTCCCCCCAATAGTTATTGAAACAAGGTAATGAACCCCATCCTATAAACTAGCACAACTGAGTAACAGGAAAAACTTGGCTTATACATCCAAGCTAATAAAGTAATGCACTGATAGTGTATATTAATAAGAACTTGCATTTTAGACCCAGCTGGTGACCAGCTGCATGGCAGCTGGAAATTTGGGATTGTTCTCCAACAGATAAGAGAGACCTTGCTCAAGGGCAGTGGTTCTCAAATTTTAGTGTGCATGGGATTCATCTAGAGGGCTTGCTAAAAATGCAAATTCCAGAGCCACAGGTCTAACAATTATGAGCCAGATCTGGGTAGACCCCAGAAGTCTGCTTTTTAATAAGCAGCCTCAGGTGATTCTGATGCAGGTGATAGAAAACCACATTTTGAGAAGTATTGCTCCTCAGAGCTACTAAGATCAGCATTCAAGATCTTTACAGCTACAAAAATTAAATAAATAAATAAATAGGCTTTCAACCAATCTTTCCGCTTAGTTTTTGACAGGCGAGTCCAATCCACAGCTGGTAAAGAGGTTGGATAATGACCGCAGATAGGTTTGATCCCTTGGGATAGAATACTTAAAGTGGCTTGGGGACCTCTGTTTCTCCCCCATCAATAAAGGGGTTGGAAAGCAGCCACAGTCTGGGCTAGAAATCCAGCTGGCACAATACTTGGAAGACAATCCTCAATGAGGTCTGGGTTCAATATCTAACTGCGAAAGAGCTTGGCTGTCCGCCTTGTGGTGTTCGGTCAATCTCCAACTGATATAATGCTTTGATAACATGTGAGCAGCATGGGTTAAATCCAGAAACTGTAAAGGACTTAGATAAAAGTCCTAAGACCTAAAGTTTGGTCTCCAAATGGCATAAAGCTTGGATGATATTTGGGAATGAGTTTAATCCTCAAATGGTAAGAGTTTTGGATGTCAGGAATGAGGTCTGGGTTCAATCTCTTGTCATTAAAATGCTTGGAAGACGCTTAGGGTCTGGTTTCAATCGTCAGATGGTAAAGAGTTCAAATGACAACAATGGTTTCTAGGTTCAAGTGAAAGCTGACAAACAGCTTGAAATAAACTGCAAGATCTGGGTTCAATCTTGAAATGTTAAGAGTTTAGATAATTGTCATGAGAAAAGAGTTCAGTGTGGAGGATTCTAAAAGTCTAGGTGAGGTAGCTAAGAATCTGCACCAGATGATTAGAGAAAACTTGTGGTCAGGATCCACGTGGGAAAGGATTTAGATCATGACTGCTCTTTTCAGATTAGGAGATAGAGAAGGTGACCAGATACCACTGATCTAGTGCAATGTATTTAGATGATATAAAAAGGAGCTTGAATTCCAGCCATGGGGGTAAGAAAATGTGTATATTAGGTGGTAAGAAAATGTATATACTATGTCATGAGCTAATTTTGCAAGAGAATATTATGTGACTTCTCCATATCCATAACTATGAAGAGGGATACAGGCAGCAAGCCTGGGAATGTGATTCCTGAAATAATGGAGCTCTTTTGCCAGGAGTTTTGCTGACAGAACGGCTGTTTTATATGGCTAAGCGAGCAGATGTCTGAAAAGCACTGAAATCTATGATGTGTGTTCCTAAGTGGGATGACAGCTGGCACCACTGCATAAAATCTTGTTCTTACTTTTACAGTTTCACTAATACTCTTCTTTCTGATTATTCTGATTTATCAACAAACAGCATTTCTGGAACCTTTTAAAAGCATTCTCAAATAGTCAAGAAGTAGACAGCTCTCCAAACACCTAACAATCCACAAGAATTTTAGAGACAAAAATGGAACTGGATTCCTTGGGGAAGAAGTAAAAACCAAACCATGACTACCAAATACTTTTCTTCCTGGATATCTTATTCTTTGACCTGACAATCCAAGGTGAATTCAAAAAAGATGGGCTCACTAAGGGATTGGTTTAGAGCATAGATATATGTGCCAAAGTCTTCTGTGCTTCTTGAATCTGAGCATGTTCTGAGGAATACCTTTTAAGGAATAACCACGCTTCAGACTTCTGGACTATATTAGGGATTTGTTATAAAACATTACTATCAAAATGATATTGTTATTAATAGGTAACATTTATTGAGCGCTTATGTCAGATATACTACACTAGTTCACTTAATACTTAACATAACCCTATAAAGTATGTCTTGTTATTATCTTTATTTCACCAATGAGGAAACTGAGACACAGATGTTACACAAGTTACTTAATGTTGTAGAGACACTGCTATGTTCATCACACAACCTTTTTCTAGGCATAGAGACTACATTTCCCAGCCTCCATTGCACAAGTTGTAATCATGTGATTAAATTCATCCAATGGGAAGCATGCTTAGAAGTGATAGAAACCACTTTTGAGCCTAGACCTTTAAAACATCTGGTACAATCCTCAGGTTTTTTGCAACCCCACCAAAAATAAGCTTAGAGACCAATGTTTCAGATGATGTAACAAAATGAAGGAGGTATGCCTAACATGCCTCAATCAGACTTTAAGCAAGAAATAAATCTCAGTTGTGTTAAGGTATTTTACCAGATACCTTAAAATTTTAAAGGTACCAAATACCTTTAAAATGCTACTGATTGCATATGCACTGTTATTTTACATATCACTAAGAAAGAAAAATAAAATGTTGCCAAATAAACAATAACACCCAACTGATTGTAACACACACCTTTATTTCAGAGATGCAAATTGTGAAGAATCGACAAGGCTTATAGCTTCCTTACTATCAGGATCAGAAGACAATTTCAAGAAGTTCTGATTCATTAAAGATGGGACAAAATAAGCTTCAAAATGATAACTGCAATTGATTGAGACCCACAAAATATACTAATTCCATTAATCCATTAGTGATACTTTACAAACTAATTGGTGACATATGGAAGATGATAGAGAACCAATTCATTATCTTGAAAATATGGTAAATAAGGGAAAAGAATCGATGATTTATTCTAGTTTTCCTATACTAACTGCACCACTGACTAGCCAGTAAATGAGGGGAAGCAGGTTTGCATAAAAGTATTATGACCATTTAAAAGAACTGATAGAATATCACCATTTTGCAACATCCAATGAATTAATGCAACTGTACACTCAGCATCAATAGCTGCTAACACCATAAAAAAAGAAAAGCAAGTAGAAATAATGTCCCTCATGGTGAAAAATCTCAAAACCACATATAGAGTTACCCAGAGGTTCTCAAAGTGTAGTCTCAGGATCCTGGATCCCTTTAGGAGATCTGTGAGGTCCTTACATTTCCAGCTACATATCTGTATGAGGCCAGGTTTTCTTCACATACTTCAAATAAAAGAACACAATGCAACAGACTGAATGTAAAAGCAGATATGATAATCCAGCTGTCTTCTATTAGGCCAGGCTTTAAAAAGATTTGCAAAAAATGTAAAACAATGTCATTCTTCTCACCAGGCTTTTTTTTTTTGTTTTGCAAAATATAGTTACTTATGATTTAAAAAATTTATATTAACATGTAATTAGTTTATATTGTTATTTTAAAATGAATTACTACATAAATATTTTTAAATTTCTCTATCTTAATTTCTAATATGGCAAATATTGATAAATATGACCCACATAAACAAAAGCTTTTGGGGGGTCTGAATAAATAAAGGAGGATTATTTCTCAAACTAAAATGTTTGAGAATTGTTGGTCTTGCCAAAGAGATGGAACCTGACTGTGTCCCTGAATCCAGTTACCAATTTTTAGGAAATACAGAGGACAGATGAACATATTGATCTGCAACATATTAGTAAGTACCTAATGAGCAAAATTCAGACTGTGAAACACTCTATAGGTCAAATGCCCTGAATTCTTCCACAAGCAAACTGTAAGAAACAGAAAAGGATAGAAAAATATCTTAGATTAAAAGATACTTCAAAAACATGAAATTTATACACACACACAAATGGACAAGATCAAAACTATAGTATCTAGGAATGCACCCTTGGTTACTAAAAAGTATTTAAAGATACAAGAAAGTGATTGCTATCATGGTTACTTTTGAGGTAGGGAGAGGGTTCACTGGGGCAATGCACAGAGGGGACTCAGGGTGATTTAAAAAATTCTCTTGACCTAAGTGGTGGTTATAGAGGTGTTTACCTTACAATAACTTATCAAGCCATAAAGAGTTCTTATTTCTCAATAAAATATGGCAAGTTATGGAGTTACTTAATCCTGCCAAGTACAGGAATGAGTCCAAAGCCTGTATGCTTAACCATTATACAATATTATTGGATGTGTTACAACTTGAAGAGACCATTCTTTAGTCACATATTTTAAAAAGATGATACTAGCTATATGCCTCTCAAGTTCTTGTAACTCTCTAACCATGGGTCATGGGTCCTCACACTTTTTCTTTGGAATTGTCAGATAAAATTTATGGGAAGCCATTGTTTTGGACTGAGCTCCTGCACTAGACCCCCAACAAATCAAACCAAACCAGAATGGAGTCACTCATGCTAGGTGCCATATAATCAAATTGAACTTGAAAACAGGACAGTATTTCTAAAAACAGGAGATTTACAGCAATCAATCAAAAGGGGCCTAGTCAACCTGAGCCAGCACGATAAGAAACTCCTCTCTGCTTCAATCCATACAAGGAAAGTAATTTTGAAATGAGAAATATGCTTTTTGTTTCCGATTTCTACTTTATTCAGCCTTTCCTACATAAAAAGCTCACTCCCTCTGCTTAGCTCTGAAGAACACCTTTCTATTTTATAGATGAGGTGTTGTCTCATTCATGAATTGCTAATAAAAGCCAATTAGACCTTTAAAACTCAATTCGTTGAAATTTTGCTCTTAGAGTCTAAACCACCTTTGAAAATAAAGTGTTTCACATGTAGTAACCTGAATTATAATTTCCTGCCTCCTTCAGATCCTTCAGATACCCCCACGCAAATCTCCAGCACAGAACCTAGAATGCTTTATTGTCTTTATCTATTTACATATCTACCTCCTTGAAGCAGATTGGCAAAAAGTAGGTTCTCAGGAAAGCAATTACATCATGAATCTAACAAGCTTTAATGTGACTTCTGATAAAAACTTGTTACAAGGTTTATGCAGTTATCGTATCTGGCTAGCAAGTCTGAAATCTGTAGAACAGGTCATGAGTAAGGACAGGCTGGGATTCATGAGCATGAACTGAAGCTGCTGACCATAAGAATTTATTCTCTGAGGAAGCCTCAACCTTGCTTTAAAGCGCTTTGAACTGATTAAATTAGGCCTACCTAAATTATGTAGGATAATCTTCCATAAATAAACTGACTATGGGCCGGACGTGGTGGCACATGTCTGTAATCCCAGCACTTTGGGAGGCCAAGGCAGGTGGATCATGAGGTCAGGAGTTCAAGACCAGCCTGACCAACATGGAGAAACCCAGTCTCTACTAAAAATACAAAAATTAGGTGGGCATGGTGGCATGTGACTGTAATCCCAGCTACTCGTGAGGCTGAGGAGGGTGAATTGCTTGAACCGGGACCTGGGAGGCAGAGGTAGCAGTGAGCTGAGATGGTGCCACTGCACTCTAGCCTGGGCAACAGAGCGAGACTCTGTCTCAAAAATAAACAAACAAACAAACAAATAAATAAATAAACTGATTATAAACTTTAATCACATGTACAAAACATCTTCATAGCAATACCTAGATTGGATTGTGACTAAATAGCTGAGGACTTTAACCTATTCAAGTTGACACTTCAGAAATACCATCACAGTGTAAGACAGAATAATCATTAATACTCATAGTTTGAAACAGCAACATCAAGAAATGTACACATTACTTTTAGTTAGTGGTGACCCAAAAGATTTTGTGTTGGAGAGACTTAGAGGCAGTAAACTAATTAGAATGGGAGCTTAAACAGTATTTACATTGTACTTTATATAAGGTAGAAAAATGACAATTGTCTATTTCAAAGAATGGGGCAGGCATCAAAAAAATGTGGAGGGTGCTAAAGTTGCCATCTAATTTCACCCCTTGGAACTATTACTGTTTTCTATTTTCTATGTATAGGCAACAAAGATCAAATTTATGACAAATACCAAAATCAGGATTGTGGTTACCTCAGGGGAGAGAAGAAAAGGGATCTAAGAGGAATACAAAGAAACCTCCAAGTATATCTGTGCGGTTTTGCTTAAATTTTTTTTGAAACAAACTTGATAAAATACTATTGTATGAGAAACAAAAGTAGTAGATACATGAATATTCATTATACTATTTTCTACATTATTCTGTACGCTTGAAATATTTAGAAAAATATATGACATATTTCAGACAAATTCCTATCAAACGCATTTGAAACTGTCCCTAACATAGCAAGTTGGGAGTATTTCCTCTCTCTCTAATCTCCTATAGTGGTTTTGTGTCTCTCACCTATGGCTCAAATCCCCTTGTGACTTGTGAATCAGGCAGACCTGGGTTTAAATCCCAACTCCACAGCTTACTGGTTGTATAACCACAGACAAATTACTTTATCTCTTTGAACCTCAGTCACCTAATCTGTAAATTGTAGATAATAGTATGTATCTCACCCTCTTATTGTAAAGATTGACTATATTAAATATAATAATAATGTACATAGAGACTGGCACATAGCTGAATGCATTATATTATTTCTATCTGTGATATAATTATCTTCTCACATTTTAATCTTCTCTTTCAGAGAAGAATCCAGGCCTGATTCTTCTTTTTTTGTTTTTTTTTTTTTTTGAGATGGGGTCTCATCATATTGCCCAAGCTGGTCTCAAACTCCTGGGCTCAATTGGTACTCCTGCATCAGTCCCCCGAGTACTGTGATTACAGGCATGCACCACCATGCCTGGCTAATTTTTTAACTTTTCTGTTTTTTAGAGATGGAGTCTCACTATGCTGCCCAGGGTGGTCCTGAACTCCTGGCTTCAAGCAGTCCTCCTGCTTTGGCCTCCCAATGTGCTGGGATTACAGGCATGAGCCACTACACCTGGCCTGATTCCTTTTTATATTCCTCACATCACCAAGCACAGTGCTAGGTGTTCAAATGATTACAAAGGAACGTGCAAAGATGTCCATTTTCCCCGTCTCATCCATGCTACTGGCCTCCTGTGCTCTCAGCTGACCTCTATCCCAACAAAGCACATATATATAGGCTCATCTGTAGATCCCATGAACAGTCTTCACAGGGTTATGGGAGGTTAGAAAATTATGATCTAGTTTAAATTTAAAATTCATAAACCATCTAGAGAAGTTAATATAAAACTGTAATAGATCAGTTCTAGAAATAGTCCAGCAAAGAATATGTGATTCACATTTTACTATAGCATGTCTTTACTAATGTAGGTAATGAGCCATATAAAGAAAATTTACTTCATTCATCTAGACATAATTAAAATACAGAAACTTTATAAATTAAAGTCCAAACCTACAGCCATGCAACATTAAGGCTGAAAATTTAAATGCAGAAGTTAGGAGAGAGAATTTTTTCATATTATTAGCGACCAGTAACCAAACCCACATAACATTGCTGTTGCATATGATATTGGCTATGAGGCTCTGAACTCCTATCAGATTCAAACCCTTACCAAAACCTCCCCAATACTCTGTTTTTGAAATGTAAGATGGAGATTAGGCAAAGAAATATATTGTAGAAAGGTGAATAATACTTTTGTAATCATGAATTTAAATTCATAACTCATTCACTAAGTACAAGAGAACATCCACAATGTTTAAGACAACATATTAAATTAAAGAAAGGGGACACAAAGATAAAATGATTAGGGAACCATTCCTCCAAATCCTCACAATTTAGTAAGAGAAATAGAAGATACACATAAATAGTTAGAATAAAAGGTACACAGGTTAAGTGACCAAGCCTGATTCATTTTTATATTCTTCACAGGAACACAGTGCTAGGTGTTCAAATGATTATAAAGGAACATGGGAAGATGTTTTTTCCCTATGTTATCCATGCTATTGACCTCCTGAGCTCTCAGATGACCTCTATAAGGTAGAGCTCTCCTGACAGTACACATATGGGCACATCTGTGAATCCCACAGACAGTAAAGCATAGGGAAAGTGCTACCAGGATTCACAATAGGAAAGGTTTAGATTCAAATGGAGGAGGGAGTGATGATGATAAATAAAAATTTCAAGAGTGGCATTTAAGATAATCTTTGAGAAGCATAAATGGGAGAAACATTGCATGTAACAATATTTTACAAAACATTTATAAATATACATTCTATTAAGCCGTATGACCATCATTTAGTTGGATTTTTCTTTTTTGCAAATATGGACATTAGGACTTAGAGAAAGTCAGTAACTTGTCCAAGGCCTTGTAGTTAGTGATTTTGAACTCAAGATGTCTTGTTTCATGTTCATTGTTCATTTCAGTAAATGAACTATTTTTTAATTAAGAAATCCTCATGAGTATCAGCATGGGGCAGATAATTACAGGATCTTTTGAGGAAAAGTGAATTAATAGTTCAGCTGGGTTGGATTATATGGTAGATAAAGAAGAATAGTATAAAAATTGCTGGAAATAGGCAAGGGTAGATGGCAGAAGGTCTAGAAGAGCAAGCCATTAAATTTGGACTCCATCCGTAGATATTAAAACGTTTTGAACAGAGGAATGCCTTGAAGTCTGAAAGTCTGAAGAAAGAATAAATCTGACAGCACAGTACAAAACTGATAGGAGAGATGATAGGCTAGAAGCAGAGACAGCAGTTGGGAGCTATTTCAATATTGTAGACGAGATATAATAAGGGCTTGGACTAGGGTGATGACAGTGGGAACAGAGAAGACAGGAGCAAAGCGGGAAAAGCAGAGATAGACTCCATAGGGCTTGAAAACTGATTGGACTGTGAAGAGACAAAAAATGAGGAGGGATTCAGAGATGATTCCAAATTCTCATGCCTGAGTGGCTCAGAGGAGTATAGTGCCATCAGCTGAAACATGAAATGGAGAAGAAAAGAATGGGAAGAAAATAAGTCAAGTTTTAGTCATACCAAGATACATGAAAATAATATAAAGAAATCAGCATTTTTAGCCTGGAACCAAAAAAGTAAAAGCAAGTCATGTTAGCCAGAGTTAACTATTTAAAGGATTGTCACTTTTAAGAAATGAAAAAGTTTTAATTTACCATACATAGCATTGGATTATTCACAATTCTTGGTTCATGACACACTGTAATTATTGTTTAACTAATTAATGCTTATGAACTTAAAACTGGACAGAAGAACTATAATAGGTACAGCTGGGCTCGGCGGTTCACATGGGAGGCCAAGTGGGGCGAATCACTTGAGGCCAGGAGTTGGAGACTGGCCTGGTCAACATGGAGAAACCCCATCTCTACTAAAAATACAAAAATTAGCTGAGCCTGGTAGCGCAGGCCTGTAATCATGGCTACTTGGGAGGCTGAGGCATGAGAATCGCTTGAACCCTCGAGGCGGAGGTTGCAGTGAGCCGAGATCGCACCACTGCATCCAGCCTGGGCGACAGAGCGAGAGATGCTGTCTTAACAACAAAAACAACTATAATACTTACAATAGCACACATTTGCCTAAATGCTTCTTCCATATTCCTTCACTCCACCTCTCTGATAGTTGTTATTCTGAGGCCACTATTATCCCAATCCTTTAAGATTCCCGTGGTGTTTTTTAAAATACAGTTTGATCATACCTGTGTTCCTAAAAGGAACATTTTAAAGCTTTATTTGTATTTAGCTTTATTAAAAAAAAAAAAAAAGATATCTTGACTTTTAACTCTCACACTGTAAGTAATCTTCTGGAACTTAACTTTTTCACTCAATAGTATTGCTAAAATTCATCCTTACTTCTATGTAGCTATAGTGCATCTTTGGAATCCTATTAGTCTTGTCCTCAGAAATGTGGTTGTGAGTGAAAAGGGGCAGCAATCACTTCATCTGAGCATATTCTCCAAGAAGATGACTTTGCAATAATTTTACTATGTATGCTAACATGAGAGCTGTTAAGGATGTAACAAAAGTACATTATCTTCCCAGGTGAATGTAATTCCATGATTTCTGGCAGGATTATCTTCCTTGTTGTTTTTTTTTTTTTTTTTTTTTTTTTTCGAGATGAAGTCTTGCTCTGTCACCCAGGCTGGAGTGCAGTGGCACAATCTCAACTCACTGCAACCTCTGCCTCCCAGATTCAATCAATTCTCCTGCCTCAGCCTCCTGAGTAGCTGGAAGTACAGGCATATGCCACCATGCCTGGCTAAGTTTTTGTATTTTTCAGTAGAGACGGGGTTTCACCGTGTTAGTCAGGATGGTCTCGATCTCCTGACCTCGTGATCTGCCCAACTCGGCCTCCCAAAGTGCTGGGATTACAGGCGTGAGCCACCCTGCCTGGCCCAGACACTCGAGAAATTTATTGAGTGAATACAGTACATTCTATAAGTTTCGACAATTGTATAATAACATGCATCCACTATTATAATTTCTTATTTGTTATGAGCCAGACAAGGAGATACACCAGTATATGTTGAAGCAATGAAAACTGATAAACGGAAACATTAGTGGTCTAAAGACAGAGTAGGTCTTCAGAATATACTATCTTTTTATGTGTGTGCTTTACCTAGGAGCGACAACATACTGCAGCCTCCAAGCTTGTCATGGCTACATGGTCTCTGCCACAAGCCTACTATTACAAGGGGGCAGTGTCCAGTTGGTTGAACTGGAACTGGTTTTGGTAGAGTTTGCCAATCTGTCATGTCAATGATGTAAAGTTGGATCCATTGAGCTTTAATATAACTTCTTTTGATTTTTTTTACTAGTTCTTCTTTTTTGCTTTTAAATGTCTCTCTTTTTTTTAAAGCAGTTTTAGATTCACAGCAAAATTGAGAGGAAGTTCCAGAGATTTCCTATATACCCCCTGTCCCTGCACATGCATAGTCTCCTCTATTACCAGCATCTCCCACCAGAGTGGTACATTTCTTCTGATGAACCTACATTGACTCATCATTATTATCCAAAGTCCATGGTTTACCTTAGGGTTCACTCTTCGTGTAGTACCAAGTTTGGACAATTTTATAATGACATGCATCTACTATTATAATATACAGAATGTTTCCTCTTCCCCAAAAATCCTCTGTTCTCCACCCACTTGTCACTCCCTTCCACCCTAATCCTTGGCAACCGCTGTCTTATAGTCTCCACAGTTTTGCCTTTTCCAGAATGCCGTATTTGGAATCATATGGTATGCAGGCTTTTCACACAGGCTTCTTTCACTCAGTAGTATACATTTATGTTTCCTCCATTCTTTTTTTTTTTTTTTTTTTTTGAGACGCAGTCTTGCTCTGTCAGCCAGGCTGAAGTGCAGGGGCCGGATCTCAGCTCACTGCAAGCTCCGCCTCCCGGGTTTACGCCATTCTCCTGCCTCAGCCTCCCAAGTAGCTGAGACTATAGGCGCCCGCCACCTCGCCCGGCTAGTTTTTTTTGTATTTTTTTTTAGTAGAGACGGGGTTTCACCGTGTTAGCCAGGATGGTCTTGATCTCCTGACCTCGTGATCCGCCTGTCTCGGCCTCCCAAAGTGCTGGGATTACAGGCTTGAGCCACCGCGCCCAGCCTCCTCCATTCTTTTCATAGCTTGATAGCTCACTTCTTATTTTTTTAATTTAACTTCTAACTTCAGGGGTACATATTCAAGTATGTTATACAGGTAAACTTGTGTCGTGGGGGTTTGTGATACAGATTATTTCATCACCTGGGTATTAAGTCGAGTACCCATTAGTTATTTTTCCTGGTACTCTTCCTCCTCCCACTCTCCACCCTCCAATAGGCCCCAGTGTCTGTTGTTTCCCTCTATGTGTCCATGTGTTCTCATCGTTTAGCTCCCACTTATAAGTGAAAACATGTAGTATTTGGTTCTCTGTTCCTGTGTTAGTTTGCTAAGGTTAATATCCCTTCTAACTTAAAATTCTAGATTGGGGTATACAGGAAATGGTTGATATTAAGACAATCCAACATAGAACACAATATATTATTGCAAAATTGGAGGGAAACAATGATATACTTAATTCAAAAGACATTTGTATTTGGCTTTAGAATTGGGCACTTATGTTTGAAAACAGAGATGTTTGGAAACTATATAAAATTTCAATAATTAAGCTACAACATAAAGACTAATGAAAAAATAAATGAAAAGTTCTTCAAATTCCCTAATCTACTTCCTGCTAAAATCTATTCCCACTCCTATACCCACTGTTGAAAGTAGACATAACATCACCTCTCATGAAAAACCAACATTTTACAACAAATCTACAAACAATAAATCTTCCTTTCTCTCTAAATGGCTATATTTCTACATTACTCCTTCTCCAGGTTGGGGAAAGGTTATTGAAATATTTTGGTTCCAAAGCTTACAAGTGATGAGTTTACTGCCTGGTGAACAAAAGCAATAAAATTCTGAGTCTTCTGACTTAATTTTAGATACATATATATCTTCCATTAAAAAAAAAACTTTTAAGAAACTGTTAATATGTTACTTCAATTCTAATTCTGGTTAAAGACTGATTCTCTTTCATTCCTAGGATGGTAGTTTCATTGGAAAACAGGAGTTCCCTGATGCTTCTGGAGAGTTACCCAGTGGCAGGGGCTCATTTATATCAAGCAGTATTGAACGTGGTTCTACTTCTAAGCTATGTGGCCTTGGGCAAGTCACTTACCCTCTGTGGGCCTCAATCAGCCATATGGCCTTAGGAAAGTCACTTAGCCTCTCTAAACTTCAGCATGTACTTTTAATGATAGCTTTCACATATTAAATATACACTATGTTCTAGGCATTATGTTGGTTTATATTACATACACATTTCTAATATTTAATCTTTACAACACATCCTGAGAAATAGGTATCAGTATTCCCATTTTACAGATAAGAAATCTGAAGCTCAAAGTGGTGACATTCATTGAGAACACCAAAATTCTAACCTTGGTCTTCTGATTGAAAATCCCAACCTCCTTCAACTGTGCTCTTCCATTAGCAAATTATACCAAATCAAGAATATTTATTTCTATTATATGTAGGGTAAGGCAGCTGTTAAATGCCATAAAGATACTGATTTCCTGGATGAAGACATTGCCAAATGTGACATAAATAAAATGAAGGTAACTCCTAAAGTTGTAACTTGGAGGAGAAAGGAGGTTAAGTGTTGGCTAGGAACAAGAAAGGGAAGATAATTCTAGGCAAATTGCCTCTGTCTGGGAGCTAGACAGGAATGAGAGAGTTGGTGAAAGAAATAAAAGCAATTTGTGAAACTAAGTTAGGAACATGGGGTAAGAGCAGGAGAGCCTATTCCTTGACTCCTCTCACTCCACTCAAATCAAGGCTGTAGTACTGGAGGATAGGTGAGCAGCCAAAAACATGTCTTCCAATATTAGTTTCTCAACTAGTTTATACTGTTTGTTACAGGTGGTTGGTAGCAGTGATGACATCCTTGATGGTGTCTGTCTCTCCTATGTAGACCTTTCTTTTGAGCATTGGATCTATATAGCAAATCATAAAGTTTTTGGTTAAAAGACCAACATGTGAGTATAAAGTAATGGGCACATTTTCATAAGAGAATCAACCTCTACAAGCCATTCGAAGGAGTCATTCTAAAAATGTTATGAGCAATGGCAGCATTTTATATTTTCCATGGTGACCACTTTGTGGAACAATCCTCAATTGGATGCATAAATCCTGTTCTCAGTTCAGTTGTCTTGTTTTGTTTGTAAGTGAGCCTCATTACTTTCCAGTCACACCTGGTGTGCGTCTCTGATGTGGCTGGGAGCAGGCTGGACAGGGGACTTCCCGTCTACTCTCTAGTGTGTCCTGACCAGTGCACAGGTGTGTCATGGACTAAAATAAGGTTGGGAACTGGGTCATTTGCAGGCTGAAGGCAGCTGGAGTCTTTAGAACACAAGCTCCTAACTGATTGTCTTGGGACTGCTCAGTAAATGAATGAGAGCTTTTAATTACCAGTAGTTGTGTTTCCCAACCAATAGGAATTCTTTTCCATTTCTAGTATTTTTCCCCTTGAACAGATGCAGAATAAGGGGCCTTGGGCCTGGCATGTGGTGTGGGATTTCTGTTTCCTATCAAGCAAGATAACTTTACAGATTCTCTTTACAAGAGTTTATTCACCATCAGATGAGTTTTTGTCATGGCTGATTCTGCAGGGGAATATGATATTATTATAAAGTTACTAATTTTGTCTTTATACAACTTAACAAGAAAATAAGCTGGATCAAAAACCTATACCAGCTTTTGAGAGTTTTTTTAAAAGATAGAAGTCAAAGTTGAAATTTTTGATAACTATGTCATGCCCTGCTTGCCTACCTCCTGAGATTATTATTCAGACCTATTTATATGAAAGTGCTTTGAAAAGCAAAATACTCTATTTGGATCCAACATACAATTACTTGACTGTGAAGAAAATTAAACCTGGGTTTTGAAGCTTGTGATCAGATGAAAAAGAACTTAAACAATACAGCACAAGGCTGTAGTATGCTGAGCATGGGGACATGCTTTGCTACATATCTCCTCGGCACACATTTTTTTCCTTGTTGTTGAGACAACCCAGGAGTAGGGTAGCATCTGCTGGAGCTCTCTCTGGAACAAATGATGCACAATTCAAACAACTTCATCATTAATGAAAAAGCTTTCAATAAAACCTAAAAAACCGAAAGTTACTGAGACGCAAGCCAACAAACAAAGAAGCATATTAAAACAAACAAATAAACAAATGCTTCTTTTAAATGAGCTTTACTAACACAGCTGCCAAAATGCTATTATGACACATTGTTTGCTTTGCTTTTTTAGAGACAGGGTCTCAATATGTTGCCTAAGTTAGTTTCAAACTCCTGGGCTCAAGGAATATTCTGGCCTCAGCCTCCCAAGTAACTGGGACTACAGGTACACACCACTAGTGCCCAGCTCTGACACATTGTTTCCAATGACAGAGTTCACACTTACAAGTCCAGGAGACAAATTCCACAATATTATTCTGTGCAAGTCAGAGGGTGTGTATATGCAGAGGCAAAATGATGTCATGATCTCAGAGAAGTTTCAAGCAAACATCAACTATAGAGGAAGAGTACTAATGGGTGAAGTTAGCCCAAGTTATCCTGGCATTGTCTGGCACAGTCATCTCTTCAGTTCACCATTTACCTTCAGATTCAATAACGACATTTGACAGAAGATACAAACTTAGAATTATTAAGAGGTTTGCCAGAGCTATATGAATGCTGCATAAAGAGTAGAGTCTATGTCCCCTTGCCTTTCCATCAGAGATGGCTCATAGTGCCTCTCAAAACTACATTTGGTAACTCATTTAACTCTAATCATAATAGCAGCTACCATTTATTGAACATCTGTTATGCATCAGGAATTTTCTGAGTGCTTCATATGATTGCATTTAATGTCTATAACAACCCTAAAAGAATTATTATCCTCATTTGATAGAGAAGGGAATTAAGGCTGGAGAGGTTACACAGGTAATAAGTGGTTGAGCTGGAATTGAACTCAAATTTGCCTAACACTGAAGCCTATGGTTTTGACCACTACCCCAGGCATGGCTATTGTATTTTACTTTATATGCCAATTTGCCTGGATTAGAAATACATTTCTCTATTAGGCAAAGTGTAAGTTCAGTGGGAAAAAGAATCATAATAGCTTATTGATGTCTGCTATGGCAAGGGATGGAAAAATGGTAGTGGTGATATATGCAGCAGTTATTTGCCACCTCTGCCTTAGATAAAGCTTGCTCTCTCTATGTATGATATGTGATCTACTCTGCAGACCAGCTTATAACATGTCTATGTGATCATATTTTATCACATTAATCTCAGAACAAATGGTCTGTCAATGAAATTTCCCTAAATGGTACTTTATTAGAATACCCAGACTATCTAGTCCCTGTACTATTTGTGGAAAACAGGGACCAGACTTAAGTTTCCCCCAAGAAATGTGTGGCTCAACTGGGATGGGAGAACAAGAAGAACCAGCATAGCAATTAAAAAATGTTAACAAAAATTTATGTACTAGCTAGATGTTCTCTGTGCATATAATTCATAAAATAATTCAGGTAAAAATAGTTTTTAAAAGATTAAAACTCAGATTAAGCGGACGTATTCACAGCCAAGGGAGTTAATTCAGGGTATAAGAGTATCTGAACAAAAGGATTCAAAATTAAGAAAGAGGCAGGTGTGGTGGCTCATGCCTGTAATCCCAGCACTTTGGGAGACCAAGGCGGGCAGATCACCTGAGGTCAGGAGTTCCAGACCAGCCTGGCCAACATGATGAAACCCTGTCTCTACTGAAAATACCAAAATTAGCCAGGCTTGGTGGCATGCGCCTGTAATCCCAGCTACTCAGGAAGCTGAAGCAGGAGTATCAGTTGAACCCGAAGGGCAGAGGTTGCAATAAGCCTAGATTGCACCACTGTACTCCAGCCTGGGTGACAGATTGAGACTCTGTCAAAAAAATTTTTTTTTTAAATAAGAAAGGTTAAAGAGCAGCAAGGTTAGAGAAAAAGAGGAAATCAGATCAAAGCAGGAAACTCATAAACACCATCTCCTTCTCTTAAGAAACAATTACTTGCTTACTGTTTATATTCTGGCAATTCTTATTGCTGCACCAAAACAGATGAGTCAGAGTTAGTCTTGTGGACACAAGAAACATGTACTATTCCTTATTGCTCTATTCCTTATTTCTGAGGCCAGGGAAATGAGTGAAATGAGTGAGAGTGCCCAGGACCTGAGACAACAACAGGAAAGTCAGGCTGTTAGCTTTCCTTTCGTTGCAATGCATTCCTTTAGCTTCAACAGTTTCACCCGCTAAACTCAACCATGATGAAAAAGTACCACATGCAGGGAAGAATTTTCCTACACCTTCTCTTTTTCCTCTTAACTTCTGTGCTCCCTTTTGTCCTTACCCTTGGTGCTTTCCCCTCCTTTCTTTACTCTTCCCACTTTTTCATCTCATAAGACATTGTTGAGGGCCAGCTATAATGAAAGTACTTTAGGTTTACACAAGTGAATTAGATTTACATTTTGCAATTCCAAGGCCCACAGTCCAGTGGGGAAGACAAAAAAATAAACCATTATAATTTCATAGCACTTTACAAAGCAGTTGTTCACATAGGGCAGTGAGTTACTATGTCCTTTTTAAAAATGAAGAAACTGAAGCCCAAAGAGGTTAAGCAGTTGTCCAAAATCAACCATCTAATGTAGAATATGGGTAATAAAGAGATGAAAAAGAATTAGTGATGTGAAAGTTAATGATACCTTTCTTCCCTTCCAGTTAAATAATTTTCACCATAGCCTGCATAATTGACAGAGATATACTTCTTCATGTGTATGCACACATACATATACACACACATATAAGCACGTGTGTGAAGGATAACACTATGTATGAAAGTACTCTGTATCTTGCAAAAGGTTAAGCAAATATAATTTAGCACTGTCATTAAACAGAATCAGAGTAAATAAACCAAAGAGTAAGCTAAGATTGGAAATATCTGACAACCATCCTTCTGCTTACAAAAGACAATACATTTCAAGGTTCAGGATAAACTATGCAAGAAATCTATCTGGATTCATCACCAAGAAATTAAGGAATGGCTTCACCAAAGGCTTTGGAAGTAAAGTCAAGGCTTTACTATGGCCATAACCTCTCCTAAAGGGAAAGGAAAGATGAGAACTGGAGAATTAGGAAGACCCATTCTTCTTTCTTAATAAATGAATAAATAGAAATAATTTGTAATTAGCTATAAAATATTTTAAGTTTGAAGGTGGCCCTATTTAAGCTGATCGATTTTTTTTTTTCCCCGAGACAGAGTCTTGCTCTGTCACCAGGCTGGAGTGCAGTGGCACAATCTCGGCTCACCACAACCTCCGCCTCCCGGGTTCAAGCGATTCTCTTGCCTCAGTCTCCCAAGTAGCTGGGATTACAGGCATGCACCACCACACCCAGCTAATTTTGTATTTTTAGTAGAGACGGGGTTTCTCCTTGTTTGTCAGGCTGGCCTCAAACTCCTGACCTCAGGTGATCCACCTGCCCCAGCCTCCCAAAGTGCTGGGATTACAGGTGTGAGCCACCATTCCTGGCCAATCTTTTTTTAAAAGTAAAATAAGAAAATCAAATTCAAAATATTTATTCTTATTTGGCTTATGAAAAGATAAATTCAATACACCAATGGCATCACTTTGGTAAAAAGTGCTAGTCTTATACATGCTAACGGTAGAGAAGTTTCCTGTTTAAAAAAAGGCCTCTCTGTAGCACACAAATCATCTCATATAGAGTGAGCTATACATTCCATATTTCTATTTCACATTGCTCAACAAATATTCAAAGTTCTTACATAAGTGAGAAGTACAGCCTAGAAGTGATAAGGAAAGAATTAATAGGAACATTTCTAGCAATTTTAGAAAAAATAGCTTTTCTGGAGCCAACTGGTAAACTCCAGTGCTCAAACTGGGATCCAGGTATTATAGTGAGTTCAAAATATTAGTTTGGGCCAGGCATGATGGCTCACACCTGTAATCCCAGCACTTTGGGAGGCCGAGGCGGGCAGATCATGAGGTTAGGAGATCGAGACAATCCTGGCTAACATGGTGAAACCCCGTGTCTACAAAAAACACAAAAAAATTAGCCGGGTGTGGTGGTGGGCGCCTGTAGTCCCAGCTACTCGGGAGACTGAGGCAGGAGAATGGTGTGAACCCGGGAGGCGGAGCTTGCAGTGAGCCGAGATCGTGCCACTGCACTCCAGCCTGTGCAACAGAGTGAGATTCCATCTCAAAAAAAAAAAAAGAAATATTAGTTTAACCTTGCTAATACCCCTGCAAAGTGGATACTGCTACAGTTTAATGCAATAGCTGCAAACTGTAATTTTATAAATGAGAAATATCACAGACATTGAATAACTTGCCTAGGCAAAATCAAGTAGACACTATTTCTCCCTTACTTTGTCTTCTAAGAGAATTGGAAGAAATAGACGCGTAATTAGCAGATGAACAAGAACAGGGGATTAAAAATGACTCTAAAACTTAGGATTTATTGTGAATTAATGTCAAACCAAGTTGGTAATGCGAGTGAAACTAAACATCGGAAAGCTAACAGTTTGTATTTTTGAGATTATTCCACAGAGTGATAGCATGGCTTAAACAGCTAATCATACATGTTGGGAAGAGATAAATTTGAAAAGAAAAAAGTACCTCAGGAGAGACAGCCATGTGTTCTGGACCTTATAGAATATTTGAAGTGAATCTCCAAAAGGTCTTGATGACATAGGCAGAAAGTTACCTAAGACACAGGGAGGCTAGCTGAGCAGAGAGAGGGGCCTCTGAATTTTAGTGATGCTATGGTTGCTGCTATTTCTCTCTGGAATACCTCAACAGTCTCCCTTCTCACTTATCCTTAACTTCTTGCTGCCCAGGTTTTCACGAAGTGAAAAGATTTCACATTTTTGTTTAGCACAAACCAGAAAGGCATTCCTCAAGAAAATATGTTCCATAACCAACACCTGCTTCTCCTGTAGCCACTTCCTGGATTCTGCTTTTCCTCTTTCTACAAAGAGCAAATGTCTCTCATATAGAACAATCCCTTCTTTATAGTCCCTCCCTGTCTTTTCACCACTGTGTCTTCTTTCCCAGATTCCTATGCATTTTGAGGGGATCTCCCTTAAAATATTCCCTAATCCTAACACATACTTCTCTTAAAATCTAGCTGGAATTTTGACTTCTTGAGTTGTTACGACGAAGAGTAAACCAGTATTTACTTTAACTGTGATACAAATAAGCTCACTTCCACCTCTAAGAAAGTTTCAATATGGGGTCATACCAATTACATCTGGAATTCTTTACACTACAACCAAGTATCCTAAGTAATAAAAATCACTTATCACCTAGACAAAGCCAGGTTGGTAATTCTTCCTTATTTGTCTTCTAACAGAGCTGGGAGAAACAGATATTGTAATTAGGAGGTAAACCAGGAAGGGAGATTAAAAATGATTTTCAAATTTAAGATTTATCATGAATTCATATCAGACTAAATTTGCAGACAACAGTACCGGTGTCCAGCTACAGCAGCTCACACATTCATTTACTTTAAAAAACTAATCCTCTTTAGAGGAAGGTTTTGCAAACCTGGTATGATATTTTGATATATATATATATATATAGGTTTGGTTTTCATCCATCCTTCCTGGCTGATAACTCCCATAACCCTTGTTACAATGTTGGGGCACTTTAGGTCTCAGAAACAGAATCTCTCTCACTCTGACCTTATCCAGCCCTCCTTTTACTTGCTACCTTTTCTGCCCAAAGCAGAAATCTTCCCCCAGCTTTTTGTCTTGGAGCTGGCCATAAAGAACTCTCTGACCTACCTTGTCTGATTATAGGTCATAAGACAGGGGCTCACTATGTTGCCCACGCTTCTCTTTAACTCCTGGGCTCAAGTGGTCCTCTGGCCTCAGCCTCCCGGGTAGCCAGATGAGCATCACTGTACCTGGCTTAAGACTCCCAATTCAAAATGGACCCTGTCCCATACTCAAGAGAAAAGAATGCTATACAGAGGCCAAGAAGAATTTGAACAGACAGGCCTTGCTGGGTTTTCCCATTCAGTCTACTAGTATTAGATCGTACTCTTTTTGTCCAGTCACATTTCCACAGGGCTGACCATGCTTCAATCACGCCTATTCAATGGAGTCTCCCATATGTAACAGAAGTCTTCTTGTATTGACTGTTGTGGTGTGAGAATAGAAGGAAACTAGTTTGTTTTTTTCTACACACCCTGTAACCCTATATTTTTTCTAAAAACAGCCTATAAACTAAAGGAAGAAACAAAAAATAAATTGTGAAAAGTAAGATGTGCTCTTATATACAACTACCACTAGAGGCCTGCTGACCTTCTTGAACACAGGCTAAGAAGTCGCCTATATGCATATAACCTACACTGCATCATTTATTTGTTTACACAGTTTTTAAGACCTTCTGTGGGGCCTTATGTTGTCTGATGTAGCTCCAAAACAAAAGTTTTAAAATGTAAATTAAATACAAATGGCAAAAGCCACATATCTGAATAGTTGCAAATGTAAGTCACAGAGACATTTTCATAAATATCTTTGTCATTAATCTTCTTTGAAAACTTCTTATGCAATAGGCAATTTATGGAAGGCTGAGCCATTCTATTTTCACAGCTAAATGAGGAGGAACAGCAAAACTTCCACTAAAAATTTCCAGCATTTGTGAGGGGCTTTGAAAGAAAACACAAAGATGTTTTCCCTCTTGTTTGCCATAAAGTCAAATAAGGCATTGAGACAATATGTTTCATTCCTTTCCAGAGAAGGAAGGTGTTTCAGCAAAGAAAACTCCCTGAGATTTCAGTTCTAATCTCAGTTCTCCCAGTCAACATGATTGCCTTTGATATTGACAATGGACAGCAAGAAAAAGAGTCCCCTAGCTATATTTTTTTCTCATTCTGTTTTCTCTCCTTTTTTATCTTGTCTCCTTATCACCTCCCCTGTCTTTTCATCTCCTCCCTTTTCTGCACATATCATTAGGAAAAATGTTTTGCCATAGTGAGGTGGCATGATTTAGAATAAAATGGCCAAGAAAATGTATAAGTTGTATTTCTCCCATGAATCCCACCTGCCCACAGTACTATTCCATATATTTGAAACATACATACATGAATCCTAACTATAAAAAGGCAGTTATAAAGAGGAAATATATGATGCTAAGCCACAAACGATAACCCAAACCCTACTTCTTACTAACTGTGTGGCTTCGAGTCAGTCATGACTCTGCTCTGGGCTTCAGTCACTTATCTGTTAAATGGAACTAAGGGTCCCAACTATCTCACGCATGAGATCTGTGAAATTGTTGTGTAAACTATAAAGTGTAAGACAAGTGAAAGGGAACAGTATCATCTTCTTCATCATCCCTCTGGTCTTTTTCTAAGTAGGCTGATCAGAAATATCAAGAAAATAAGTAATACTTGTATGTCTCAATAATTTAAAAAATATTAAGAAAAGTGATCTGGAATAATACAACAAACAAGTTGCCTCTTTTCCATTACTCTGGGAAAAGAAGATCTAAGAATGAGAGTTTAAAAGTGAAGATTTCTTAAATGGTCTCTGCTCTTTTTCTTAATTTCCTCTAGGCTACTTTACTTATATTGCATCTTTCACTCACACTTTGCATCATAATGACTATTTTATGAGTTGATGATTCTTTTATGAGAAATGGCTTACTGTGTAATCAAGCAGAGAGAATTATCTCAAGGGTCACTTACAAGAGATTTAATTATGAATTGCTAAAAGTGCTGGTCACACAGAGAAGACTTAAACCTGTTTTGTTTTGTTTTGTTTTCTTTTAATGTATCATTAGCTGTCACATCATTAGCTGGAACAGGTCAGCATTTCTTTGCTTGTCAAGGTCAACTCATAACTTTTCAACTTCTCATTTAGGAAATCAAATGACACACTAAAGACCTAGTAGTGTAGTGATTTATAATTGAGGATAAATTTCTTTAATTGGCATTCACCAAACATGGATTTACTTACTGCTACACATAAACACCTAGGGGCACTTGGGGAAGGACAAATATGAATAATAGATAAAACTGCTACCCTCAAGGAGTTGAAATTCTGGTAGAGAGAAAAGAAAAGGACATATAACATGTAAGTAACATATTGAGAAACATGAAAATCAAGACCCATGGGCACTAAGAGAGAGGGCACTCACTACTAGCTGATGGGCAAGAAAAACCAAGTCTCTGTACTTGTAGATTTAGTTTTATAGGAAGGTATTTTAAACCACTGAGGATTCTTATACATCATATTTACCTATAATAACCAATAAAGCTTAAAAAGGGAAAGAAATTAATCATTTAACATCTTTAAAAGTTCAAATGTTAACTCACTGGAGTTTTGACCTTTACTTAGGATACGGGAAACTATAAAGAATTTCACTCTCACCCTAATGACAAGAAAATTTACAAGATAATTTACAAGATCTAGATCCCATTAGAGAAAGTTCAAAGATCTCAGGGCAACTAACTAGCATGAATTCTACAGATAGGCACCTCCAAAAAGAGAAGAAATACCTGCACTTGTTTACCTGGGGCACAGCATGGGAGCAGGTGAGGCCTAGCACCATACAAGCTGGTAAGAACTCAACTAAGAGGTCCAACATATTGCAAAAAGTGAAGTATGGACTAGTATAAGTGTATAGAACACCTGGGAGTCTCACACACAAAGAGAGTTTTGCATTTACTCACAGGTTCTTGTTCCTAAATCTCACTGGGCATGCTTTAAAATGATTGGGTGTGTGGGGATTGTGGATAGAGAGGAGGGAGATAAGGCAGAAGACCAAGGAGAGCTGCCCTTGGTGGCTCAGGCCTGGAAATGGGGGTGGGAGGGTGGTAATAACCACTCTGGGAAAGGCACAAAGCCCAGCTCAGATCCCTTTCTCCTCTCTTCTTTAATCTACAAAAGCTCCACACTACTAGGGGACAGGAAATATACCCTATGACTCCCAGGGAACAGTTGAAAACCCATTGCAACTGTGAAAAGGAAACAGAAAATACCCACTTCTCTGTGGGTGAGGCAGGGAGCAGTCCTGGGCTTAGACCATTAAGGATTCCCAGTCACCCAGAATGAAACAAAAATGACTGACGAGAAAGCCCCACCTCTGAGACCCAGGGGCACAATGCCAATCTAAGACTAAGGCTAAACCCGAACAACATAGGCTGAACCTGAACAACATAGGCTGAACCCCTGCCCCTTGCCTTTCCCAACTAAGCTAGCAAGCAATGAGTAACAAATAGTGGTAATCTACCACTGAGGAGTCAAGAATGTGAAGAAAGACCCTCTTTTCAGGCATAGACCCATAAGGAATCCCTGAAGCTGAGGATGTTACAGGAACATTGAGAAAAATCCTCTGGCAATGCAGCCCTTACCTAAGCACAAGGTAATGATAGAGTAATTTGACACTGGTATTTCAATGAGGTAACCATAGCAACAATAAAATCCAAACCCAGCTTCCAATAAAATCCAAACCCAGCTTCCAATAAAATCCAAACCCAGCTTCCAATAAAATCCAAACCATAAAACCCAGACTCCTGAGGTTGACTCAGACATCACCTATACATACTAAAGGCCTAGCAGAAAGAGAGGTACACCCATCTGCAGACATAAATACTATTCACCAGTCTCTACTGTCCTACACATAATTGTTAGGCTTTCAACCAAAAATTATAAGACAAACAAAGAAGCAAGAAAAACAATCCCCTAACAAGAATCAAAACAATCAATAAAATAAGTCTTAGATATAGTCTAGATGTGAGAACCATCAGATAGGGATTTAAAAACAATTATAATTGACATGTTAAGAGTTCCTGGGAAGCCCATCAGACTAACAGCAGATCTCTCGGGAGAAACTCTACAAGCCAGAAGAGAGTGGGGGCCAATATTCAACATTCTTAAAGAAAAGAAATTTTAAACCCCAGAATTTCATATCCAGCCCAAACTAAGTTTCATAAGTGAAGAGAAATAAAATCCTTTACAGATAAGCAAATGCTTAGAATTTTTGTTCACCACCAGGCTGCCTTACAAGAGACCCTGAAGGAAGCCCTAAACATGGAAAGGAACAACCGGTACCGCCATGCAAAAACATGCCAAAATGTAAAAGGGACCATCGAGGCTAGAAGAAACTGCATTAACTTAACGGAGCAAAATAACCAGTTAATATCATAATGGCAGGATCAAGTTCACACCATAACAATATACCTTAAATGTTAATGGACTAAATGCTTCCAATTAAAAGACACAGACTGGCAAACTGGATAAAGAGTCAAGACCCATCAGTCTGCTGTATTCAGGGACCCATCTCACATGCAGAGACAATACATAGGCTCAAAATAAAGGGATGGAGGAAGATCAACCAAGCAAATGGAGAACCAAAAAGCAGGGGTTTGCAATCCTAGTCTCTGATAAAACAGACTTTAAACCATCAAAGATCAAAAGAGACAAAGAAGGCCATTACATAATGGTAAAGGGATCAATCCAACAGGAAAGAGCAAAAAACTATCCTAATATATATGCACCCAACAGGAGCACCCCAGATTCATAAAGCAAGTCCTTAGAGACTACCAAAGAACTTTAGACTCCCATACAAAATAATGGAGACTTCAACACTCCACTTTGTCAATATTAGACAGATCAACGAGACAGAAGTTAACAGGGACAACGAGACAGAAAGTTAACAGGGGATATCCAGGAATTGAACTCACTCGGCACCAAGCGGGACCTAATGACATTATAGAACTTCCACCCCAAATCAACAGAATATACATTCATCTCGAGCACCACCATCGCACTTATTCCAAAATTGACCACATAAATTGAAGTAAAGCACTTCTCGAAATGTAAAAGAACAGAAATTATAACAAACTGTCTTCGACCACAGTCAATCCAAAACTAGACTCGGGACTACGGAAACTCAATCAAAACCGCTCAACTACATGGGGAAACTGAACAACTGCTCCTGAATGACTACCTGGTACCATAACAAAATGAAAGGCAGAAATAAAAAGACTGTTTTTGAAACCAATAGAACAAACATACAACATACCAGATTCTGGGACACATTTAAAGCAGTGTTGTAGAGGGAAATTTATAGCACTAAATGCCCACAAGAGAAAGTAGGAAAGATCTAAAATTGACACCTCTAACATCACATTAAAAGAACTAGAGAGCAAGACAAACACATTCAAAAGCTAGCAGAAGGCAAGAAATAACTAAGATCAGGCAGAAACTGAAGGAGATAAAGACACAAAAAACCCTCCAAAAAATCAATGAATCCAGGAGTTTGGTTTTTGAAAAGATTAACAAAATATTGACCCAGACCGCTAGGCAAGACTAATAAAGAAGAAAAGAGAGAAGATCAAATAGATGCAATAAAAAATGATAAAGGCAATATCACCACGGACCCCACAGAAATACAAACTACCATCAGAGAATACTATAAACACCTCTATGCAATCACTAGAAAATCTAGAAGAAATGGATAATTTCCTGGACCCTTACCACCCTTCCAAGACTAAACCGAGGAAGAGTTTAATCCCTTAATAGGACCAATAGCAGGCTCTGGAAATTGAGCAATAATTAATGGCCTACCCACCAAAAAAAGTCCAGGACCAAGATGGATTCACAGCTGAATTCTCCAGAAGTACCAAGGAGGAGCTGGTACCATTCCTTCTGAAACTATTTCAATCATAGAAAAAGGAACCTCCCTAACTCATTTTATGAGGCCAACATCCATCCTGATACAAGCCTGGCCATAGGCCACAACAAAAAAAGAGATTTAGACCAACATCCCGATGAACATCAATGCAAAATCCTCAATAAAATACTGGCAAACGGATTCAGCAGCACACTCAAAAGGTTATCCACCATGATCAAGTGGGCTTCATCCCTGGGATGCAAGGCTGGTTCAACATATCGGAACAATAAACGTAATCCAGCAATAAACAGAAACCAAAGACAAGAACCACATTGATTATCTCAATAGATGCAGAAAAAGGCTTTTGACAAAATTCAACAGCCTTCTGTTAAAAACGCTCATAAATTCGGTATTGATGGAACATACCTTCAAAATAATAATAAGAGCTATTTATGACAAAACCCACAGCTAATATCATACGAATGGGCAAAAAACTGGAAAAATTCCCTTTGAAAACTGCACAAGACAGGGACTTGCCCTCTCTCACCACTCCTATTAACATAGTGTTGGAAGTTCTGGCTAGGGCAATCAGGCAAGAGAAAGAAATCAAGGTATTCACTTTAGGAAAAGAAGAAGTCAAATTTGTCCCTGTTTGCGATGACATGATTGTATATTTAGAAAAACCCCATTGTCTCAGCCCAAAATCTCCTTAAGCTGATAAGCAAACTTCAGCAAAGTCCAGGATACAAAAATTAATGTGCAAAAAATCACTGCATTCTTATACACCAGTAACAGACAAACAGAGAGCCAAATCATGAATGAATCCATTCACAATTGCTTCAAAAGAATAAAAACCTAGGAATCCAGCTTACAAGGGATGTAAAGGACCTCTTCAAGGAGAACTACAAACCACTGCTTAGTGAAATAAAAGAGGACCACAAACAAATGGAAGGAACATTACCATGCTCATGGATAGGAAGGAATCAATATCGTGAAAATGGCCATACTGCCAAGGTAATTTATAGATTCAATGCCATCCCCATCACGCTACCAATGAGTTCTTCAAAGAATTGGAAAAAACGGCTTTAAGAGTTCATATGGAACCAAAAAAGAGCCTCATTGCCAGACAATCCTAAATCAAAAGGACAAAGCTGGAGGCGTCATGCTACCTGACTTAAACTAACTACAAGGCTACAGTAACCAAATACAGCATGGTACTGGTACAAAACAGAGATATAGACCAATGGAACAGAACAGAGTCCTCGGAAATAAACCACACATCTACAGCCATCTGATCTTTGACAAACCTGAGAGAAAACAAGAAATGGGGAAAGGACTTCCCTATTTAATAAATGGTGCTGGGAAATTGGCTAGGCATAAAGAAAGCTGAAAACTGATCCTGTTCCTTACTCCTTATACGAAGATTAATTCAAGATGGATTAGAGACTTAAATGTTAGACCTAATACCATAAACCCTAGAAGAAAACCTAGGTAGTACCATTCAGGACATAGGCATGGCAAGGACTTCATGTCTAAAACACCAAAAGCAACGCAGCAAAAGCCAAAATTGACAAATGGGATCTAATTAAACTAAAGGCTTCTGCACAGCAAAAAAAACTACCTCAGAGTGAACAGGCAACCTACAGAATGGAGAAAAATTTTTGCAATCTAACTCATCTGACAAAAGGGCTAGTATCAGGAATCTACAAAGAACTCAAACAAATATACAAGAAAAACAAACAACCCCATCAAAAGTGGGCAAAGATATGAACAGACATTTCTCAAAGGAGACATTCATACAGCCAAACAGACACATGAAAAATGCTCATCATCACTCGCCATTCAGAGAAATGCAAATCAAAACCACAATGAGATTACCATCTCACACCAGTTAGAATGGCCAATCATTAAAAAGTCAGGAAACAACAGGTGCTGTGAGAGGATGTGGAGAATTAGGAACACTTTTACACTGTTGGTGGAATGTAAACTAGTTCAACCATTATGGAAAACAGTATGCAATTCCTCAAGGATCTAGAACTAGATGTACATTATGACCCCAGCCATCCCACTACGGGTATATACCCAAAGGTTATAAATCATGCTGCGTAAAGGACACAGCACACGTTCATATGTTTATTGCGCCACTATTCACAATAGCAAAGACCTTGAATCCAACCAAATTTCCATCTGTGACAGACTGGATTAAGAAAATGTGGCAACATATACACCATGGAATACTATGCAAGCCATAAAAAAGGATGAGTTTGCGTCCTTTGTAGGGACATGGATGCAGCTGAAACATCATTCTTAGCAAACTATCACAAGGAACAGAACACCGCATGTTCTCACTCATAGGTGAGTGAGATCACTTGGACTCAGGAAGGGGAACATCACACACTGGGGCCTATCATGGGGCGGGGGGGAGGGAGGAGGGATTGCCTTGGGTGTTATACCTGATATAAATGATGAATTGATGGGTGCTGACGAGTTGATGGGTGCAGGACACCAACATGGCACAAGTATACATATGTAACAAACCTGCACGTTATGCACATGTACCCTAGAACTTAAAGTATAATAATAATAAACAAAAGAGTTCCTGAGGCAAAAAGTAGGTGAATAAATAAGCAGATTCAGAAAGTTCATAGAACATTAAACAAGATTAAAACAAACAAGCAAACAAAAATACATAGACATATATTCAAACTTATGTCCTGAAAACCAAAGAAATAAAAATGCTTAAAGGCAGCTAGAGGAAAACAATGCATTACACAGCAAGAAACAAAGGTAAGAATTACAGTAGACTTATTAGGTACCCTGCACACCAGAAGATAAATGCTGGAAGAAAGAATTGTTAACCTGGAATTTCATAAAGCAACAAAAACATCTTTCTAAATATGAATAAGATGGATGGTTGTGATGGCTGTACAACAATCTGAATGTACTTAATGCCACTGGCCTGTAAAATGTTTTAAATGGTAAATGTTACATATGTTTTATCACTACAAAGATTATTTTTAAAAATATGAAGGAGAAATAACGATTTTTTCAACTGTTTCCTAGTCACCCCACATGTAGTCATTCATTATTTTAAGTAAAAAATCAGAACATTGTGTTAGAAACTATTTTTATATTACTCCCACATAAGAATCCCTGTTGT
Source organism: Rhinopithecus bieti (assembly GCF_001698545.2). Lineage (NCBI taxonomy): Eukaryota > Metazoa > Chordata > Mammalia > Primates > Cercopithecidae > Rhinopithecus > Rhinopithecus bieti. The sequence continues at coordinate 2,891,686 of NW_016803361.1, forward strand.
TCAAGACAGCCAATAATTAGCTGCAATCTGGCCAACACTTAGTGACCCGATGGGCAATCTAGTTTTTCCACAATATGGATAATATCTTCTTTCTCCTTTATCACTTCCTCACATTTAACTTCTCCTCAGCTGATTCTTCTCTCCAGGTCCATGTCCATCAAGTCTTAATCACAAAATGTTAGAATTAGTAGGGTCACTCAGAGGCATCATCTCTAAGGAGATAGCAGACTAAATCTGTAAAGTCAAATCCATTTTGGGTTCTTTGGGCTAATTCGTCATTTTACTCTTGGATCTTCCGTCTACCTTAAGAAGATTAGCCCTTCCTATTTATTCTAGGATCATTAACTTTACTCTACAGTCCTCTGTGGGTACCTTACTTGCACAGATAGACAGGAGTTCTTATCTGTACTTTGCAGCGAGACCTATACATAATAAAAGAAATAAAACACTTTTATGTGTCTGTATAAGCTAGACGATGGCTCACTATAATGTGAAGGCAATCCAGTCCTCCAACTGTGAGTTGGAATAGAAACAGTATGATCTTCTAGAGCGAGAAATATTTCTTTATTGGTTGAGAACATTAAACACCACAAATTTAAATCATTCCCCAGTGTAGATTAATATGAGTGCAATATTTACAACATAAAAATGAGGTTTTAAAATACAGAATAGTAAACACATACACACCAAAAATCAAGGCATAAAATGACATTTTAAAAAACTGTCATGGATCTCAATGGAGTTGTGTCTCATAATAGAAAAATAATTATACTAATAATCAGAAGCAAAGATGAGAGTTAAATGTATGTGACTTTTAACAATGAAGTACTAATAATGGAGGGAACTAAGGACCTGATTGAAGACAGTTTAATTTGGCATATTTATCCATTATCTGAAACAGGGAATACAGAATAGAATATTTACATTTGTAGGGTATAGAGTCTTTTCTAGATTATAAAATGTCCAAGTGATAAGCATAAAACATAATGCGATCTCACAAAATATTTTGAGTACGAAAAAATGTGAGGACTGTATTTTATTTGAGAAAAATATAATTTTATAAAGGAAAACCACTGGTCTTAGAGGCAGATAATAATGGCTGTCAAATAATATTCATGGCTATCAATAACTATCAAGTATCATACATTATCTCATTCAATCTTTAACAATCTTTCAAACGAGCTATTCTTCCTATCTTATAGACAAGCTAACTGAGGCTCAGAAAGTTTCAGTAGCTTGCCCAGTGCTACAACAATGCTTGCTGAATGTCTATGTGAATGAACTTGTCTCAATTATTCACATCCCAATCTTTGGAAGATGAAATTTGGTTTTCCAACTATCAAGACAAAGGATGACCCAGAAATTGTAAATTCTGCCACTCTTGACCTTGATAGTTTGAAACAGAATAAATGTTGGCAATTAGCAGCCTGTTAAACAAAAACAAAACCCCTGTGAAGCATGATTATTAAGCTTTGATTCCTTGGCAACTTTACAGCTCTGTAATATGTTTAGGGAAACTAATAGAAAACCAAATTCGGCAATAGGAAATTCATTCGTGTATTTGGTAGGTTGACTTCCATAGTTTTAATGCCACAATTTTCATTAATACTTCACCAGGACATTAGAGTAAAGCAGATTTGAAGAAGGAACAGTGGGCCTGTATATGAGGCTAAAAGCTAGAGATTAAAAGTTGCTGAAAAAGCCTCTGTAGAATTGTAGGAAGGGTCCCAAACTCAATGTTACTAATAAATGGCAGTTGGTATTACAAATCATTTGTAAGGGGAATCATTTCCAAGAAATCTAAGTTCACGACAATGTGGTTGTGGATAAGACCAACCAGCAGAGGGGGCTGCTAGAAGAAATAGGGGCCACATAGCCCCTACCTACCTTACCAATAGGTTGTATTTTAAGTCTATTTCAAAGTTAATTACTTAGAATGCAGAATACATTGCACCTTGGAACAATGTTACAAATCAGAAATCAGCACTACAGTCCACACGCTAACTCCAGCCTATCATCTGTTTTTTTGTTTTTAGAGTGGAGATCTCACTTTGTTGCCAGGGCTGGAGTGCAGTGGCACAGTCATAGCTCACTGCAGCCTCCAACTCCTGGGCTTAAGCAATCCTCCCACCTCAGCCTCCTGAGTAGCTAGGACCATAGGTGCATGCCACTGTGCCCAGTTAATATTTTTAAATTTTGTTTTTCATAGAGAAAATTCAATTTTCTGCGTCCATTGATAAGGTTTTATTGAAATGCTGCCATGCTTATTTGTTTATGTATTGCCTACAGCTACTTTCACATACCACAGCAAAGTTGGGTAGTTTTGACCATATGACTCACAAATCATGTATACAATACATATACATGTACATACATGTGTGTGTATATATACACATACATATACACTATCTGGCCCTTTATATTAAACGTTTCCTGGTTGTGATGGTTAATATTATGTGTCAACTTGTCTGGGCTAAGGGATGCTCAAATAGCTGGTAAAACATTATATCTTGGTGTATCTGTGAGGGTGTTTCTGGAAGAGATTAGCATTTAAATTAGAAAAGTGAATGCAGAAAGTCCACTTTCACCTATGTGGGCAGGTATCATCTAATCCTTTGAGAGCCCAAATAGTACAAAAAGGTGGAGAAGTAGAAATTCTCTCCCTCCTTGAGGCGAGACATCCATCTTCTCTTGCCCTTGGACAATGGAGTTCCTGGTTCTCAGGCCTTTGGACCTCAGGACTTAGACCAACCCTCTTCTCCCTTCCCAGGTTGTCAGGCCTTCAGCATTAGACTGGGAGTTAATCATAGCCACCCCTGGTTCTCAGGTCTTCAGACTGGAACTGAATTATACCATCAGCTTACATAAAGCATATTGTGGGACTTCTCAGTCTCCATAATCACATGAGTCAATTCCCATAATAAATTTCCTGTATATAAACAGTGGTCTTCCCTTATCTGAGGTTTCACTTTCTGAGGTTTCAGTTACCCTCGGTCAATTACAGTCCAAAATTACTATGTCCAGTAAGATATTTTGAGAGAGAGAGATCACATTCATATACCTGTTGTTATAACATATTGTTACAATTGTTCTATTTTATTAATTGTTGACAATCTCTTACTGTACCTAATTTATAAATTAAACTTTATAATAGGTATATAAATATAAGAGAAAAACATAGTGTCTTTAGGGTTTGGTACCATCCACAGTTTCAGGCATCCTTTGGGGGTGTTGGAATATATTTCCCACAGATAAAGGGGTACTACTATATATCTATATGTTCCCTATTTATTCTGTTTCCCTGGAGAACTCTGACTAATACAATGATCCTTGTTATAAAAGATTATTACATTCCCAGGTTGGCTGGCAAAAGTCAATTTCATTTAAAATGTGGTTGTGCTGTGGTGTTAATAGAATTCCAAAGTCTATGCCTTGAATTCTTTTGAGAATTCTGGTGGCATTTTCAGCTGTGGAAGCTTTGAATATCAGAACATACTTTTCAAAGTCATATTTTCTACCTTTGCTCATGCTGTTCAGTCAGTTTGGAATACCTCTCCCCAATGAGAAAAACCATAAAAATGGTTAATATTTATGAGTTAAGAAAATTGAGCATTTTCTACATGTTTTAAGCATTTTACATGTATTACTTTATTTAATCCACACAGCAGAATGAGATAATTACTATTAATATGCCCATTTACAGATGGGGAAACTGAAACGCAGACTTGCTCCAAGTCACACTTCTGGTAAGTGCTAGAGCTAGGACATAAACCCTAGAAATCTAACACAATCTCAGATATTATGCTATTAACTACTAACCACAAGGCTATAACCCCTTTTGCAACTTTTGAAAGCCCTTTCAACTTTTAAGGCCTAATTAAAATGCCAACTTTTCATAAAGCCTTTTCCAAGATTCCCATGCCCACAAGTTCAAAATAATTGTATTTATGGTTTTATGAGCCCTCTATTTGTCCATAAAAGTACTCAGTTCATTTTACTCTGTGTTCTAATTTACATGTTGCACTCCAAACCTTAGGCACACACATAAACAAAATGTGAATTTTAAGCTTATTCAGGGCAAGAAACGTACAATCCATTACATCATACACAGCAGGTGCTTCATGAATGCATCTACTGCAAATAACTGAGTGAATGAATGCAAAGACAGTTGGTTCCTGATATTAAACAAAACATTCTAATGGAGATAATTCCTCAGGTGGTAAATATATTAACATGTTTGACAGTGAGCTTGGTTTCATTTGCTATTCAAAGTGAGTCATAATCAAGACATTCTTTTCAAATCTACATAACTACCTGAAGAAAGCCTTAAGTATAGCCAAACAGGGATCTTGAAGAAATTCTCTTGTTTATACAAGATCTAGCCAGAGAAACAGAAGCCCTCAACATTCATCTCTCTTTGGGGTTAAGGCAGTGATATTCCAATCTTTCTTATTTGCTGATATTTTATTTAACAAAATCCTATATGGAAGTCCAAACTATAATATAAAATCAATGAAATGAAATATCTTGTAATTGAGGCAGTAGAGGGTAGAGAGGCAAGGAAAGATGAAGCTCTAGAATCCTTCCACCTCCAAGGGACCCCTAGGGCACCACCACAGGACTTCTAGAACACAGCATAATTTGGCTTGAAAACTATACTGAAACGCATGTTAATTCAGTAACACATTTTTGTTCATTATTACTTATTATTTTCTACATCATCAATTATCCCTAGAACAAGAAAGGGCCTTGGCAGCATTCAATATTTGCCTTTTTACATAATGTGAAGTAAATTTTGATAGACATGAGGTCAAGAAAGGATCTACAGGGAAGCAGGAGAGTACAGATATGAGAGGGCAGACATACCAGAGGGTCACCAGACAATCAAAAGATAATGATGCTGGGTGCTATCAAAAAGGGATGCAGGAAAAAGGACTCTGAGGGCCACATCTCAACATTGTACCAGGCTTGTATCACCAATGGTAAAGAATGTGGCAATTGTTAGTTATTACTCCAAGATGTCTCATGATTTAAAAATCACCTGGTGGGAGTGAATCTTTGAAATATAGGTATTCCAGCATTTGCAGGAATAGTGAGTTGTCCAGTATAATATCAAGGTGAAATATCCATGCTTGGACTGAAGAAAAGTATGTGCTCTTAGTTAAATATTGATTAACAGACACAACAAGAAATCATTCTGTTTTAATCCATAACAGTGGTACTGGCTGCGTTGAAACCAAAGCTCAGATAGATATATCATTGTGTGGAGATAGGTTGAGCCCATCTCTGGCTCTAATGCAATCTTGAGCCTCAAGGGCACTGGAATCAGGCACACATCATGACAGCCCAAGAAAAAAAAGGCAGCTTTTCCAGAGAGAGAAAATAAAGAGAGAATTAAAGAGCTTTATCCATGATCTTCAAATTGGTAAGAACTCGGGGGTCTCATATATTCCAAATGTCAGTCCTTAGAAACAGAAAAATCCCTAGTTTTGGATTCAGAAAATTTTATTTGAAGTCCTGACACTTCCACTTATTAGATTTAAACTTGATATTTAATCTCTCTGATATGTACAGTGGCACTTATAATACTTGTCCTATCTCATGGTGTTGTTAATCTCATACTGAAATGCGGATGATGAACTCAAAATAGTCACCCTTTTAAGGCTACTATTAGATTACTAATTTAGAATCTACAGTTCTTTTCTTTTATGCTTATGGGAGAGTGATCATGGAAGGATATACTAGGCTTAGCAGAGAAGAATCCCTACAGAAGTTTTTGGGATAAAACATCGGAATTGTACATGAAGTCCCAAAAGAGTAGAGTAGGCAAGAAATAACTATTAAGGAGGGGTGATTAGGACTCTTGGGACCAGAGGTGAAAACAATGCTGCTGTTGCTGTTTCTTTTTGTAAAGATAGGGTCTTGTTCCATCACCCAGGCTGGGGGACATGGTGTGATCATAGCTCACCATAACCTTGAACTTCTGGGCTCAAGCAATCCTCCTGCTTCAGCCTCCCAAGTAGCTGGGACTGTGGGCAGGTACCACTGTGCCAGGCTAATTTTTAAAAACATTTTAGTAGAGACGAGGTCTTGTTATTTTACCCAGGCTTGTCTCAAACTCCTTGCCTCATGCAATCCTCTCAGCTTGGCCTCTCAAAGTGCTGGCATTATAGACATGAGCCACTGTGCAAGGCCGACAATGTTGTTTTAAGGGGAAAGGAAAATCCTTGGTTTCCCCAGGAATGAAACATGTCACTAGTTGAAAAGAGAAGAAAAGGGGTGAATTTTTGTTGATCCTTGGTTCCCAGAAAAAATCATAGGCAATGAGACCCAAGCCTTGGAAAAAATTGGAAAAGAAAATTACAAAGCAGTTAATACAATCTAGGGAATTCCAATGAGCCAAATAATTGACATTATTTCTGAGAGATCTTGTCAGTAATTCCTGTGGCTAGGAAACAGGAGTAGACCGAGCAAAAAAAAAGTGTGTGTGTGTGTATCTGTGTGTCTGTGTCTGTGTCTATGTGTGTAAAAGAGAGTGGAATTGGGAAGCAGTTATAGATAGCTTGATAGATAGATAAAAAGATAGATAGAAAACTTGCCCTGTGAACTACCCACATGCACACACACTGTGATTTCTTGGCTCCTCCTACCCACCCTGCCCAATGCCACTGAGGGTTAATCAGTAGAAGAAACCTACAGGCAGCCTCTACTTCTGTAGCCTCCTGTTTCAAGTTTAGAAGGGGATCATCTCCGGGATGCTCAAGCCTACCTGCAATTGGTAAGACAGATTAGCTACCCTATGGGTTAAATATTCCTTCAATGACTGGCATAAAACCCCTGTCATTTGTAAGTGTGTTTATAAACCTTTTATGAAGTATAATGAGCCTTTGCTAATAGAAAAATATCTTATATTTAAGCTCTCAAATGATGGTAGTTGGATTTTTTAGAATCTATTAATTGAGAAACTACAAAATGAAGACAGCTGCTGTGAACCCAAAAACTTTTAAGTGAATTTCATTATTATTCACCAGCATCATAAATATACTCAAGAAGTTGTACATATTATAAAATATGTACTATATATGTATGTGAATATATATATACATGTACTATGCAAAACAAAATTTACTCAGCCTATAGCTGATGATTTGTGTGTAAATGAATTTTAAAAATCTCTTCTGATTCTGAGATTCCCAGAAACATCCAGTCCACATATTGGGAATCATTAATTCACATCACTAATCTTACATAGAAAATGCATTCTGGGTTCTAAGTGACCAACCCAGAACTAGAAAACTTAAGATGACTAATCAACTAATAAGCTAATAATAAGCAATGGCTAAACATTAGACTAAGGCAGTGCTTCTCAACGTTTTTAAATTATCATCTCCCCAAGGATCCCTTAGAGATATTTATTTTTCTTAATTGTCCTCCTTGAAATTTTAATACTACCCATATACTGTATATCTATTTTATACTGTTCATACTGTAACCTTTGGAGGAGAACAAACCATTGTAATATCTAAGTTTTCTCACACACACGCCACCAAGTACCAATTTTTCACCAACTTGAAGGCTATATTGCTTCTATTCAGAATGCATGGGCTAAGGAATTTTATATTCATTATCTTATATAATCCTTAAACTGAGTATTATTCCCATTTCATTAGATGACACTGAGGCTGAGAGAGGCTAAATAAAGTTATCCAGTTCATTACACTCACTAAGTCCACGCAAGGACTGAATGGAAACACTATACGTGGTACATTTCCTAGAGCAGCTAATAGGACACTCACAAACACAAGTTGCCCTTAAAGAATGACAGTGTCAAAGCCATGCATTATGCATTAAAAGTTGCTACATGTATGACCAGATTTTTTTTCTTTGACATTCATTGTCTGATTAAGCCTGGAAAGTCTTTGCTGGCTTGGTATAGAATAATTTTTCAGTATTATTGATCAAACATATATTATATAACATTTTTAAATGTTTTAACATTTTCATTTTCTAAAGTCCAAGTAATTTAAAGAAATATGGCTTGCAGACCATTTGCTTCTTCAATAACTTAGAGGTTATGTGAAAGCAATTTTTACTCTTGGGTAATTTTAGCAGACAGCAATGATATGTAATTATGTCAAGTTATGTTTTTTGTTCAGTGTTTTTATCAATGTTGTCACAAGAGACAGATGCATCAAATGTTGGCACTAAAAAGATTCTTAAGAGATAATCTCAACTGAAGCTCAACAGTCATACTCCTGGTTAGGAGAGGAACTAAGACTTAAATTAAATTATGGTTGATAACCTTTCTTCCCAACCAGAGGAATTTAATCTAGGTGCCATAGAAAAAAATAAAATTACAGATTTTTAAGTTAGAAGGTATGTTAACTGATTCCTAAGATACTTCCAAATTGGTAAGTCACTAAATGTAGTTTAAAGAAAAAAGATATGAGACAATTCTGCTTCTGGCCAAGATAAAGTAACAATGACCAGATTCAATATATGAAACAATGGTTTCCAAAACACTGAACATCAGACAACAAAGGACAGTGAACTCTTGAGAGATGACAACCAAACAACTGAGCACTGTAATTTTTTCAGTTTTCTGCATTAAGAGAGTTACAAGTTATGACACAGAAAAGATGAAAAGATGCTTAGTAAGCTCCTTGATTTGAGGAGATAGAGGTAAGATTCTGGGGAGACCAAGGCACTTCATTCAGACTAACAGCAAATAAAGAGATGCATGGAGACGTAACTCTAGATCTACAGAAAGTTCTCAAACATTCAGCAGAATACAAATAAGCACATGAGTATGAAGAAACTACCAGAGGTAGGGAATCATCTGAAAGTTAGAAGGAATAGTGTGTTCTACAAGACTGAGAATAGTACTTATTCCTGCCAGTGAGCCTGAAAAAAATCATAATTCATAGGGTATTAGATGGAGTACTTAGAGAGGTCTTGCCTCAGTTATGGAGAATATTAGCTCTAAACTGAACATTGCTCCAGCCCTTCCTAACAAATTGTATAAGCAAGACAGGAAAGGATCAAACTGTTTCCAAATAACTTAATTCTCCATAAACATAGCTCAGAACAATACAAAATATACACTTTTAACAAGGCAAAATGTACAATATCTCTCATTCAATCCAGGATTATTTAGTATGCAAAGAGTCAAGAAAACATGACTCATGATATGAAAAATAATCAATTCAAAACAACTCAGAACTGACAGATATGTCAGAATTATCAAGGCATGACATACTGTATTTAAATTCTATATGTTCTAAGAGAGACAAGAAAAATATTTTAAAATATCCAAACTGACTTTCTAGAGATAAAATCTACAATGTGTGAGATGAAAAATACACAAAGGTTTAACAGTGGATTAGACAATGCAGGACAAAATATTAGTGAACTTGAAGGGGTAATATTATAAACAATCCAAGATGAAATCCACTGAGAAAGAAGAATCCAAAAAAATGAAAAGAGCATTAGTCAGCTCTGGGACAATTTCAAGTGGCCTAATATAGATATAATTGGAGTCTTAGAATAGCGAGAAGAAAGGTCAGCAAAATATATTTGAAGAAATTACGGCAGACAACTTTCCAAATTTCATGAAAACCATAAAACACAAATTCAAAGAGCTCAAAGAATCCTAAGCATAAGAAATATAAAGAAAACTATACCAAGGAACCAAATTGCTCAAAACCAGTGATAAACAGAAAACATTAAATGTAGTCAGAGAAGAAAAATACAGAGAAAAATACCTACAGAGGAGCAAAGATAAGTAAGACTTCAGATTCCTCATTGGAAACAATGCAAGTGAGACAACAGGAGCAACATCTTTAAAGTACTTAAAGAATAAAACAAACAAACAACAACAACAACAAAAACTGTCCACCTAGAATGCTATAGCCAGTAAAAATAACTTTCAAAAAATGAAGGTGAAATAAAAACATTTTCAAAATGACAAAAGGACAAATAATTCATTGCCAGAAAAACTGACCCATAAGAAATGTTAAAGATTGTCCTTAAGGCAGAATGAAAATAACAAATAGAAATCTGTATCTACACAAAATAATATAGAGTACTGGAAAGGGTAACTACAGACAGTCCCTGACTTACAATGGTTTGAACAACCAGACAACAAAGGACAGTGAACTCAGAGAAATGACAACCAAATAAGGGGAGCACTGTAATTTTTGTGCTTTCTGCATTAACGGAGTTTATAGGTCATGACACAGGGAAGATGAAGTGAAAGGAGCTTAGTAAGTTCCTTAATTTGAGGAGATAGAGATAACAGTCTGGGGAGACCAAAACACTTCATTCAGACTAACAGGGAATAAAGAAATTTTGGGGAGAAAATATTTGCAAACTATTCATCTGACAAGGGATTATACCAGAATATATAAGGAACTCAAACAACTCTATAGGGAAAAAAATCTAATAATCCAATTAAAAATGGGCAAAAGATTTGAAAAGACATTTCTGAAAAGAAGACATACAAATGGCAAAAGGCATATGAAAAAGTGTGCAACAACACTGATCATCAGAGAAATGGGAATCAAAACCACAATGAGATATCAATTCATTCCAGTCAAAATGGCTTTTATCCAAAAGTCAGGCAATAACAAATGCTGACGAGCATGTAGAGAAAAGGGAACACTTGTACACTATTGGTGGAAACCTAAGTTAGTACGACCACTACGGAGAACAGTTTGGAGTTTCCTCAAAAAACTAAAAATAGGCTACCATATGATCTAGCAATCCCACTGCTGGATATATACCCCCAAAGAAAGGAAATCAGTATATCAAAGAGTTATCTGCACTCCCATGTTTGTTGCAGCACTATTCACAACAGCCAAGATTTGGAAGCAAGCTAAGTGTTCAACAGATGAATGAATAAAGAAACTGTGGGCTGGGTGCAGTGGCTCATGCCTGTAATCCCAGCACTTTGGGAGGCCAAGGCAGGTCAACCACCTGAGGTCAGGAGTTCAAGACCAGCCTGGCCAACATGGTGAAATCCGTCTATACTAAAAACACAAAAAATTAGCCAGGGGTAGTGGCGGATGCCTGTAATCCCAGCTACTCTGGAGGCTGAGGCAGGTGAATCACTTGAACCCAGGAGGTGGAGGTTGCAGTGAGCCAAGATCACACCACTGCACTCCAGCCTGTGTGACAGAGACTCCATCTCCAAGAAAAAAAAAAAAGAAATTGTGGTACTTATACACAGTGGAGTACTATTCAGCTATAAAAAGAATGAGATTGTTATTTGCAACAACATGGAAGAAACTGGAGGTTATTATGTTAAATGAAATAAGCTAGACATAGTCAATAGTAATTAAATTGTACATTTAAAAATAACTAAAAGAGTATAATCGGAATGTTTGTAACACAAAGGGTAAATGCTTGAAGGGATGGATACCCAATTTTCCATGATGTGATTATTACGGATTGCATGCCTGCACCAAAATATCTCATGTACCCCATAAATATGTACACCTACTACGTATCTACAAAAGTGAAAAATTCTAAAAAAAGTAATATGAATGCTCAGCACATTAACTTCTAGTCTTCTTGATTTTCTAATATATACATTTAGCATGATAAATCTCTCTCCAAAGTACTACCTTAGTAGTATCATAGAAATTTTGATTGTTGTATTTTATTACAAAGTTCAAAATGTCCTAATTTTCATGATTAATACTTCTCTCTTTGACTAATGTTTACTAGAGGAGTTTTTGAATTTCCAAATGTGGATTTTTCTAGTTAAAATCTTTTAAAATTATTTTGTGGTCAGAAACTGCATTCTAAATTATTTCAGTCCTCTAGAATGTATTTAGACTTGCTTTTTATGGTGCCCAATTGCATGTGTGCATGTCTGTGTGTGTGTGGTGTATATGTGTGCATGTGAGTGTGTGTATACGTGCATGCGTGTGTGTTTTCGAGTAATCTATTTATTTCAAAAACAACGTGTTTTCCATTTTGAGTATAGTATATTTTCCGTTTTTAGTATAGACAGATTTCACCATGTTGGCCAGGCTGGTCTTGAACTCCTGACCTCAGGTGGTTGACCTGCCTTGGCCTCCCAAAGTGCTGGGATTACAGGCATGAGCCACTGCACCCAGCCCACAGTTTCTTTATTCATTCATCTGTTGAACACTTAGCTTGCTTCCAACTTTCTATATCCTTAGTGATTTTTTTGTCAGTTTGGTCAGTTTTTAAGAAAGTATCTTAAAGTATACCACTATGATTGTGTGTTTGCTTGTTTCTCCTTGTAGTTTGTCATGATTTTCTTTATATATTTTGAAGCTGTTTTTAGTTAAATAAAATTTATAATATTTTTTCTGGTGACTTGAAACTCTTTTCATTATTAAGACATCTTTTTAAAACAAGGATATCAGAGCCCTAATGTCCAAATGAGTTTTAATCCCTTTAAAGTAGTTCTTAGGAAGTCAGATACTTACTACAACAATGTTGTTATCACTCTAAACATTTTGTCCTTTGGTTTTGGGAATTAGCTTCCAGACCTTTATGTTATGGCCTCATATGAACAAAGTCTATTTCATTATATTGTAATTAAGAATTGGTTTTTACTCCAAATGTGATTGTACAGTTCAGTCACAAACTTTATTCCCTAATTTGGCTCCAGATTGCCTTCTGACTTACCACCAGTGAGAGTATTTACAAATATGTCACAGACTCAGAAAGTAGTGCCCAAGAAGAACCAATGGTAGCAAATTTGGAATAAATACACCATTTCCTAAAAAAATAAGAATTTTGATCCTGGCTTGGACACTAAACAAATTGTGTGATCATGGGCAAGTAATTTCTCTTTTCCTCTCAGCCATAGTTTCCTTCTCAAGTGTATTGAGAGGGATACTGTCAAAGTCTATTATTCAATTATTACAATAGGAAATCAATAGCATATAAATGCAACAACCTGAGACAGCTTGAGTTGGAGCTTCAAGAAAAAAAAGAGAGAAGATAAATGTTTATCAGGAGTATTTCATTACATACTCTTGTTTGTTTTTTAATGCTGTAGTGTAAGTTTTAACTTTTCAGATTTAGAAAAATATAGTGCTTGCAACTGTCATTTTATTAGGGGAGGTAGGTCTAAAGTATATACCTAATAATAGGTCATGTATAATGTAGAAAGATGTCAGAAAATAACAAACTATCCAATGAATATATGGTTAATTGTGAGCTCTAACAAAATTGAACTCAGGAATCCAGTGTTTTCCTCTTTTATTACATTGCCTTTCAATAATCAGAACCCAAAGTTGAATGTATAATTTAATTGGCAACCAAAGCAGCTGAGATGTCCTTAGAGTCAGAAAGGTATATGGCTACAGAGATCTGAGCTGGCGCTCAAACTACCCATTAAGCAGCAGCCAAGTCTGTGTCTTTGGGAAACCCTTTCAGAAGCAGGGTAAAGTAATGGGACAAGTACAGGCTTTATAGTCTGATATGATCTAGATTTATACCTTGGCTCTGACAATTACAGTTAAGTGACCTTAGGAAAGTGATCTCACTTCCATATCCATATGATGAGAATAATTCTACCTACTTTGAAAAATTGTTGTCATGAGATACTGATACTGAGTTTGGACATGTGTCCCCTCCAAATCACAATCCCTAATGTTGGAGCTAGGACCTGGTGGGAAAGGTGGTTGAATCATGGAGGCAGATCCCTCATGAATGGCTTGATGCCATCCTTGCAGTAATGAGTGAGTGCTTACTCTGAGTTCACAGTGAGATCTTTTTTAAAAAAACATTTAAAAAAATAATTTTTAAAAAAAGAGGCTGGAACTTCCTCCTCTCTCTCTTGCCCTCTCTCACCATGTGACATGCTGGCTCCCTCTGCCTTCTGCCATGATTGTAAGCTTCCTGAAGCCCTCACCAGAAGCAGATGCTGGCACTATGCTTCTTGTACAGCCTGCAGAACCAAGAGCCAATAAAACTCTTTCCTTTATAAATTACCCAGTCTCAGGTATTCCTTTATGGTAATGCAAATAGTGTATGAAAAACACCTGATATAGATGCTCAATAAATGGATTTTGATTATGTGCCCTGTTTATATTTTGGGGCTCTAATCCATACACCCATACTTAAGGATAGATCCTCTTGACTACATCCATTATAATTGATAAGAAAAGTACAGCTAGGAGCTGCACCCAAATGGGTCCTTACCCTCTCACAGGGAGCAAGACAGAACCAGATGCTTTCTTTGGTATATCCACAGAAGTGTTGGTATTACTGGATACTGGCTTTAAAAACATCGCATACTTTTAGCTAAAATTTCTTGGATTATTAGGCATGTTGGGAATAATTTAATAGCATTTAATGTTATTTATAATTTAATGACATTTAATGGCAAACATACAAAATCAAGCAATTATGTTACAGAATTATATTTCATTTAAAATTATTTATTCCTTGATTAAATGAATATTTACTAAATTCATGCTGAAAATGCCATGATGCAGCATTTAATTAGAGCATTGAAGGAAGGATTTGGACAGACAGATTTAGTAGGGCGGGTCATTCCAAGCAGAAAAACAGTCTAAGGAAGGGATTCTGGAAAACTGACTACTAGAGGAAAGCAGGTAAAAATGTTGCCTATCTTTGGTAGAGGTGACAACTCTGAACAAAAGGCCACTGAGACTTATTAATCAAATTGGAGACAGTATCTACTGTGAAAACAGCCTCAGCAATAGAAGTTCAAACTTAAAAGCTGGATAGGAAAGCACTGAAAATACAAAATACTAAATGCAAAAAATAAATTGATTTTGTTCCAAAAATGAAAATCTACCAATCTACTTCTCTGCCCTTGTTTATATCCCACCTCTATCCAGAAGAGAAACTTTGAAAATCTAGGATAAATCCTTTTTTTTCTCCTGTATACCACTGTATCCACTGTTTAGGCATTTTTGTGAGGTCCCTTCCTATATGGACTAGGACTAAATACTAATCAAGAAAGAGATATGCAGCCTCGATGAAAAGGAAGGACCGTTTTCTGCAGAGGTTTTTTCCCCCTCACTATGAAATGGAATATAGTATAGTATTCCATGGTGTATATGTGCCACATTTTCTTAATCCAGTCTGTCACTGATGGACATTTGGATTGATTCTAAGTCTTTGCTATTGTGAATAGTGCCGCAATGAACATACGTGTGCATATGTCTTTATAGCAGCATGATTTATAATCCTTTGGGTATATACCCAGTAATGGGATGGCTGGGTCATATGGTACTTCTAGTTCTAGATCCTTGAGGAATCGCCATACTATGCAGCCATAAAAAAGGATGAGTTTGTGTCCTTTGTAGGGACATGGATGCAGCTGGAAACCATCATTCTCAGCAAACTATCACAAGAACAGAAAACCAAACACCGCATGTTCTCACTCATAGGTGGGAACTGAACAATGAGATCACTTGGACTCGGGAAGGGGAACATCACGCACTGGGGCCTATTG
>NW_016803361.1:2909379-2939392 GCF_001698545.2 Rhinopithecus bieti
GAGGGGGAGGGATGCCATTGGGAGTTACACCTGATGTAAATGACGAGTTGATGGGTGCTGACGAGTTGATGGGTGCAGCACACCAACATGGCACAAGTATACATATGTAACAAACCTGCATGTTATGCACATGTACCCTAGAACTTAAAGCATAATAACAACAACAACAAAAAGAAATATAAAAAGGTTATTTAAACTTTAAATCACTGGAAGAAATAAAGTAAATTATTTTGATTATTGTTAACAAAGAAAAAAAGAAAAAGAAAAGGAATATAATCGAATTCCTCTAAAAGGAATGGAATACAAGGACATCCTGCTCTACTCTGTCTCCAGCCCTGTTGAGAGAATGAATATCTCCCTTCCTTCCTGTGCTGGAGAGATTATTAGGTCAAATTCTGGTGTTCAGCATGAGATATATAAAACCCAGCACTAGCCTGAGGCAGAGGTTCTCAAACTTTAGAAATTTAGTCAATTTTTGATTATCTTTATATTTGCCATATCCACTTAGGATCTGTTCTATTGTCAACTTAATTTTTTCTTTGGAGTAACTTAAAGTGTTAAAAAAAAGCACCTCATTTTTTAATGTAAATACTTATATTTACTTTACCTTAGGTAAACACATCTGTAAAATCTCAGGTCTGATGTGCTAGTTATATTTTTTAATCCATAGGAAATTAAATTTGCCCCATCACTCAGAGCAACCAGTGGTACATAGACAATATTTTGAGCAATGATAATTTCAATTTACCTGTGTTTTGCCATAGCTGACTAGAATATCTAAGAAAATATCTGGAAAATGCTAAGAAAACTACAGCAAGTTCTAGATATTATTTCTTATCAAATCAGAGGACAAAGCTGTCATGTTCATCATTAACTCTCAGTAACTAGAACAGTTTCTGGTAAGTGGTAACTTCTCAGTAAACTTGTATGAATAAACTTATGAATAATTGAAGACCCAAAGATTTCTTTACTTCCTATCTTTTTACTCAGCAAATTTCAGAATGTGGTTTCTGTTGAAGGGACACTAAGTAGCATCTGCTTGTTCTGTTTAGAAGGTGAATAAGAGAAGGCTAAACTTGACCACACTTGGTCATCATGGTTACAGGAGCCCCTATTTAACTTTACTTAATGCCGGAGTTTTGTTTTCCAAAGCATAGGACATACAATTTTATGCGGTATATGAATTGATTTCACATGATTCATGAATATGGTATTAAATAACACTTGAATCACATAGAGGAAGTTATTCTAGTTTCTTTTTTAAATTTTTATTTGTTTATTTATTTTAATTTTACTTTAAATTCCTGGATACATGTGCAGAACATGCAGGTTTGTTACATAGGTATACACGCGCTATAGGGTTTGCTGTACCTACTGACCGGTCCTCTAAGATCCCTTCCCTCACCCTCCACCCCACAACAGGCCCCGGTGTGTGTTTTTTATCTCCCTGTGTCCATGTGTTCTTATTGTTCAACTCCCACCTATGAGTGAGAATATGTGTTGTTTGGTTTTCTGTTCCTGTGTTAGTTTGCTGAGGATGATAGCTTCCAGCTTCATCCATGTCTCTGCAAAGGACATGATCTTATTCCTTTTTATGGCTGCACAGTATTCAGTGGTATATGTGTACCACATTTTCTTTATCCAGTCTGTCATTGATGAGCATTTGGGTTGGTTCCATGTCTTTGCTATTGTAAATAGTGTTGCAATAAACATGCATGTGTGTTTACAGTAGAATGATTTGTATTCTTTTGGGTATATACCAGTAATGGGATTGCTGGGTCAAATGGTATTTCTCGTTCTAGATCCTTGAGGAATCGCCATACTGTCTTACACAGTGGTTAAACTAATTTACATTCCCACCAACAGTGTAAAAGCATTCCTATTTCTTCACAGCCTTGCCAGCATCTATTGTTTCTTGACTTTTTAATAATCTCCATTCTGACTGGCATGAGATGGTATCTCATTGTAGTTTTGATTTGCATAATGATCAGTGATTTTGAGCCCTTTTTCATGTTTGTTGGCCACCTAAATATCTTCTTTTGAGGAGTGTCTGTTCATATCCTTTGCCCACTTTTTGATGGGGTTGCTTTTTTCTTGTATTTTTTTTTAAGTTCCTTGTAAATTCCACATATTAGACCTTTGTCAGATGGGTAGATTGCAAAAATTTTCTCCCATTCTGTAGGTTGCCTGTTCACTCTGATGATAGTGGGTTTTTTTTGTTTTGTTTTCTGTGTAGAAGTTCTTTAGTTTAATTAGATCCCATTTGTCAATTTTGGCTTTTGTTGCAATTGCTTTTGGTGTTTTCATCATGAAGTCTTTGTCCATGCCTATGTCCTGAATGGTACTGCCTCGGTTTTCTTACAGGGTTTTTATGGTTTTGGGTTTTACATTTAAGTCTTTCATCCATCTTGAGTTAGTTGTGAATGGGAGTTCATTCATGATTTGGCTCTCTGCTTGTCTAGGGTGTAAAGAAATGCTTGTGGTTTTTGCACATTGATTTTGTATCCTGAAATTTTGCTGAAGTTGCTTATCAGCTTAAGGAGTCTTTGGACTGAGATGATGGGGTTTTCTAAATATAGAATCATGTTGTCTGCAAACAGAGACAATTTGACTTCCTCTCTCCCTATCTGAATATGCTTTATTTCTTTCTTTTGCCTGATTGCCCTGGCCAGAACTTCCAATACTATGTTGAATAGGAGTGGTGAGAGAGGGCATCCTTGTCTTGTGCCAGTTTTCAAAGGCAATGCTTCCAACTTTTTTCCTTTCAGTGTGATATTGGCTGTGGGTTCGTCATAAATAGTTATTATTATTTTGAGGTATGTTCCATCAATATCAGTTTATTGAGAGTTTTTAACATGAAGGGATGTTGAATTTTATCATAGGCCTTTACTGGATCTATTGAGATAATCATGTGGTTTTTGTCTTTGGTTCTGTTTATGTGATGGATTACGTTTACTGATTTGCATATGTTGAACTAGCCTTGCATCCCAGGGATAAAGCTGAATTGATCATGGTGGATAAGTTTTTTGATGTGCTGCTGGATTTGGTTTACCAGTATTTTATNATCCTTGTCTTGTGCCAGTTTTCAAAGGCAATGCTTCCAACTTTTTTCCTTTCAGTGTGATATTGGCTGTGGGTTCGTCATAAATAGTTATTATTATTTTGAGGTATGTTCCATCAATATCAGTTTATTGAGAGTTTTAACATGAAGGGATGTTGAATTTTATCATAGGCCTTTACTGGATCTATTGAGATAATCATGTGGTTTTGTCTTTGGTTCTGTTTATGTGATGGATTACGTTTACTGATTTGCATATGTTGAACTAGCCTTGCATCCCAGGGATAAAGCTGAATTGATCATGGTGGATAAGTTTTTTGATGTGCTGCTGGATTTGGTTTACCAGTATTTTATTGAGGATTTTTCCACTGATGTTCATCAGGGATATTGGCCCACATCAGAAAGTTAGAAAGATCTCCAATTGACACCCTAACATCACAATAAAAGAACTAGAGAAGCAAGAGCAAAGTCATCCAAAAGCTAGCAGAAGACAAGAAATAACTAAGATCAGAGCAGAACTGAAGGAGACAGAGATACAAAAACCCTCCAAAAAAAATCAATGAATCCTGAACCTTTTTGAAAAATTAACAAAATATATACACCACTAGCTAGACTAATAAAGAAGAAAAGAGAGAAGAATCAAATAGTCATGATAAAAAAATGATAAAAGAGATATCACCACTGATCCCACAGAAATACAAACTACCATCAGAGAATACTATAAATACCCCTACGCAAATAAACTAGAAAATCTAGAAGAAATTCATAAATTCCTGGACACATACATCCTCCCAAGACTAAACTAGGAAGAAGTCGAATCCCTGAATAGACCAATAACAAGTTCTGAAATTGAGGCAGTAATTAATAGCCTACCAACCAAAACAAACAAACAAACAAACAAACAAAAAAAACAAAAAAACAAAAAACCAGGACCAAATGGATTCACAGTTGAATTCTACCAGAGGTAAAAAGAAGAGCTGGTACCCTTCTTTCTGAAACTCTTCCAAACAGTTGAAAAGGCGGGACTCCTCCCTAACTCATTTTATGAAGCCAACATCATCCTGATGCCAAAACCTGGCAGAGACATAACAAAAAAAGAAAACTTCAGGAAGTTATTCTAGTTTCAATCCTCTGTGAATTCTATTTGCATCAAACTCTTGGTTTGGCACTAGGTGATTATCTCTCAAAAACTTCCAAAAGCAGACAACAATACATAATTATATTTAAATAGTATTGTTTTGTTTGTCATTTGTATCTACGTTTACAGAGTAATATACTACAGTAGTTAGGCATTACAGGCTTTAAAGTTACTCAGCTTGAATTAAAAAAATACAGGTTTGCTAACTATTGACTGATTTCTTGGGTAGGTTGCTTCTGTGTCTCTCTGCTGTCATTTGTATATGGGTCTAATAATGGTACCTACTTAATGGAGTTCATGTGAAGATCAAAGGCCTAATTCATGAAAAACAATATAGTATGAAGCACTAGGAAATATTCAATAAATGTCAACTATTGTACTTACTTTTAGGAGGTGATAATGGTTTTCCATTATAGCAAGGAGTTAACTTTATGTTAAAACAAAATTTGAGAAGTAAAAACAAGTAGTCAGTGTAGAGAAAAATATTATAGAATAGCTAGTAGAAGACTACAGCTAAAATGGTTATGGTGGTGAATAAACTTTGGAAAGTGTTATGCTAGGCTGTTAAGTTATAAATGAGTTAACCAGTTCTGATAGGGCCACCAAGAGGCTGTGCCTTCCAAATCAAATGTTCCATGGAAATACTCTAAAATTCCTTAGTGACCAGTGAACTTAGCACATAACTTGGCACATGGCATGCACTCCATAAATATTTGTTGAATGATGAATTAATGCATTTAACTGGTATACAGACCAAGAGAATTTTCTTGGCTAAAACCCACCTTTTCTATTTTATTTTTTAAAGAAAATATTGAGCCTATTTTTAGCCATCCCATAGCCTAACTCTGTGCAGACTGAGGGTGGATGTTTTTAGTCATAATAAATGGCAACTTTGCCAACTGCACATTAATATTCAAAGCATATAGATTTTCTTGCAAGCAGCAGCATCAACAGAATATCTTCATGGCCGACTCACTAGAGAGCTCTGTCCCAAAATGTTACTTGTGGAATTGTTGCTACAATCTTAGCTGAGACTATTAATAGTTGAAGAAATTGAAGACATATTACCTTTCTCTACTTTTCTATGAATTCCAAGTTCTATTCTCAGACAAGATAAAACCAATAGATGACTATTTACCTGAATCTCATTACTTAATATCCTGTATATATGTCTTCATTGAGCTTTTTTGTTACAGCTCTGAAGTTTATTAATAGTATTAGACATGACCTTTTAATAGGGCATGCTATTGAATATTTTGTAAAAAAAAAAAAATCCATGTTCAAAAACAATGTTTGTTGTGAAATATCTCTTACATAAGAACCTGCTGTACAATTCTTTTTAGAAAATGAATGAGCATCCTTTATTTTGTTACAAAACAAAATTTATTTGACTGACTGAATTTCCTTTTTACTCCTGAGTGATGGAAAGCTTGAAACTGAAGTTAATGTCCTTTTCCAGCAGCACATATTAGCTTGGGTTCTTAAGGGAATATATGCTTCCTATTACTATGACTTTTATTTTAAATTTCTATTTTAATAATATGTTTTCTAGATTTTTTTTATTGTATCTATAACCTTACTTGGAAGCAAGAAGTACTAGAAAGCAGTTTAGGTAGTTTAGAAAAAGTGCACACTCAAACTCTCTGTGTTCAAATCCTAGCTCCATTGCTTCCCAGCTGCTATCTTGACATTTTGTTTAATCTTTCTGTGCCTCATTTTCTTATCAATAAAGTGGGAACAAAAATAGGCCCCATCTCATAAGTTTACTGGCAGGATTACATCAGTTAATGTTTAGTACACTGCTTGGCAAATCGTAACTGAAAATAAATATTAGGTATATTTCAAAACTAAGGAATGTGACAAATAATGCATAGGATATAATCATTATAAAGAATAAACTGATAAAGAATCTATATAGCTAAAAATTAAATGTGCAGTTTTCTCACTTCCAAAACTAACATACCAATTTTTCGTAGGATTGTGATTTGCCCAGGCCTATGTTCTAGTAGCAGATATTCAATGAGGGAGGGTATGTTTAGGGCAGGTTTCATTCAACTTTTAATTTATTCAATGTCTATTATGGTCTTCACATGATGCTGTGGGCTGTGGAGATACAGAAATAAACAAAACAAAATCTTAGCCCAATGGATAACTTTCTAGGTTTAAGATGTTCTAAGAGAAAAAGTTTAACTTCAGGCGGAAATAAAATCCAAACCTCAGAGAATGCTAACATAGAGTAATTCCAAGAGAAATTATGTGACCTGGAACTTCCACTTCCAGCTGAGATAGAATTACAAGAAACAGAATTACCCTCTTGACTTAAACAACTGAAAACCTGGACAAAATATACAAGACAGGTTTCAAATCTCTGACAACAGCCAGCACAGTCCTGTGATCACTGAGAAAAGAAAAACAAATTTCTCCAATGTATTGCCTAGAAGTCGTTCCTAGGTCATAGCCAATGTACAGAATGCTGTAGGAGGATATAATAAAGAGATCTATTTATTTTCCCTGGGAGTCATGAAAGGCCTCCTTGAGGAAATGATGTTTATGCTGAGACTTGAAAGATTTAGTTATTCACTCAGCAAGTACTGTTGAGCATCTGTGCATTGATTGTTCTAAGTGCTAGGTGGCAGAGTTAAACAAGAGAGACAAGGTAGGTACTTGCTCTCACTGAGTTTATTTTCTGGTGGATGAATAAGAGATAAGCAAGACAAAGTGGCTAAGGGTAAAAGAATGTTCCAGACTGAAGAAAGAGAAGGTTCAATGTCCCAGAAGTTGAAGAGATCCTAGTGTATCCTAGTGATTAGATATTTAGTTTGATTAGAATGAAAATCGGAGTTTGTGGTTGAGGAGCTATAACTAAACTGGAGAATGATGCAGGGATCAGAGCATTCAGAAGGTTGTAGGTCATGTTAAGAATGTGATGCTTTGTCATAATAATAATGGGAAGCCACTGATGTTTTTTAACAAACAAGAGATCGAGTCAATTTTGTATAATTGAAACATTACTCTGGCTCCAACTCAAGAATGAGTTGGAATGGGCTAGAAGCAAGGAGATCATTTAGGAAGATAATGCAAATGCCCCCAGTAAACTATTACAGAGACTGGATTACAGTATGAAGATGAGTGAGACAGATTGGAGGATAGATTAAATATCTGGCGAGAGAGGAAAGGGAAAGAGGGAAGTCAAGAATGACTTCACTTATCTGTGTCTAGCAACTGGGAGAAGAACGATGTCCTTTATCAAAGAGATAATTATGAAGAAGGAGCATACTGGGAGGGAGACAAAATAAATCCAATTTTGATTCTATTACACTTGAGATGCCTGTGAAATATACTAGTGGAGCTGTCAATGTGGTGAATACACAGGTCTAGAGCTCAGGAGGAGAGTGCCAGCAAGATATGGGAGTTTTTACCATGGAAATGGTATAGAAGTCATGGATGCAGGTAAAATAAGCCCTGTCACACCATGGTACATCTAAGTATACTGTTTATTTCTTACTTGTCTGTATGCTCAGTAGTTTGTTTTAAGGTGTTTCACACATATCTGTATGCTGTAAGAGATGCTCCTAGTCTTTGATTTCCTATATACTACTTCTGTTTCTTTCTAGCTTCTAGAATAAGCCTCTATACACAATACATACACTATAAACATTTTCAACAGAGAAACCAGAAAACATTACTCTTGTTCCAACTGGTGTCTGGTGAGGATGCACTTTTTCTCCCTTACAGGTATAGCATTCCACATTTGAGGCAATGGATTTCTTAGGAATTACAGGAATTTTGAAGGACTTTTTTTCCTACCATGATGTGTATCCTGACAAAATAAATATGCATTCTCTTATTGGAGCAGGCAGCCAGGAATGCAGTGCTCTGGGAAATCCCTGAAGTAATGAGCTCTGCAGTGTAAAGACTCATGTGAATCATTTTCAGGCACAAGTTGATTGAGCTTTTCCCTAAATTAGAAATGGTTTTATGGAGCAAACATCTGTGGTCTTGGTGGACCTCAAGAAAACAGACTTACAGTTGACAGTTTTTTAGTTAATACTGGGAAACAACTGTTGGAGTGTGTGTGTGTGTGTGTGTGTGTGTGTGTTTGTGTGTGTGATGTGTTTCTGCAGAATCCTACTCCACCAGGGAACATGAGTTTTACATTACAGTTGTTTGCCTTTCTGTACATAACTATGCCTTCAGTCTTTCACTTGCTGAAGCTGCAGTGCTGCTCTATTCTGATGCTACTTCAGTGCAGCTGGAGGCATGTCTTTTGGCAAGGTTCTGTGTTTATTATAATCTCTGTGATGTAAATTTCTTCTTTAACTTTCTCTTTAAATACTTAGAATTATGAATGTGATTTTAATTAAGGATTTCAAATAGAAACATTTCCTTTTTCTTAAGACAGTTTTCAGTTAGAATATTTTAGGGTTTTGAGAAATACCAGATCTCCAATTCACAAAGTGCACAAAATAATCATCAGTTACTCCTTTAGTCTGCCACGGTGTGGCTGAGGTTGCAGGGCATGGATTTGAGTTATAGTCACAATTAAGTATCCTGCAACTCTTTTTTGCCCCCTTCAAATGTCTACAACCTATTTGCAGATTTGGAAAACCTTTCCTACATCACATCGTGGGTATTTTTCCTTTATGTAAACTCAT
This sequence comes from Rhinopithecus bieti, assembly GCF_001698545.2. Taxonomy (NCBI): domain Eukaryota; kingdom Metazoa; phylum Chordata; class Mammalia; order Primates; family Cercopithecidae; genus Rhinopithecus; species Rhinopithecus bieti. The sequence continues at coordinate 2,918,231 of NW_016803361.1, forward strand.
GCCTGTTAGGGGTAGGTCTTGCTCCAGGCTTGGCATTTCAGATCAGATACTGTTTTTGCCTCTTTTAGACTTGTGGCTTTGTCACTTAGCCTCTACAAACCTCAGGAGCTTCATATGTGTAACTCAGATGTCCTGCTCTTACCAGGTGCAAAATGAATATTCAAAATCAAATGATTCCACATGCTCTGCTTCCTTTTGATTATCAAATATATAAGTAAATATGCTTATTTTTACATGGAAATGGCTCTGTAGAGCCATTACAGAACCCAAGTAACAAATGTTGTCCCCAGAGGTGAACTGAAGGTAAGAAGGAGACTTATATTTTTCACTACATATCCTTTTGTACCATTGGAGGTTTCCTCCATGTTTAAATATAACTTTGTTAAAACAAAGAAGCAAAGTCAATATGACTAAAAGCCCCATCTTGTGAACTGTGAGAAGTTTTTTTTTTTTTTTTTTTCTTAGTTTGTTTTGTCAGGTATTCCTAAGATTGCTTTCCCAGTCCTAATTGGTTAATCCTCTCTACTATCAACAGGAAGTCTGCCATGCCAGCAAAGGATGTAAACCCTGCTGCTCTTGCTGCTCTCTCTATCCCATAGTGTTATTCCTGTATTTGAGGACAGCTCTCAGGACCCAATAATCCCTGCCCAGAAGCATAGCTTTGTTTGCTTCCAGATCTGGGCCTTCACCCTCCTTTCTCTGTAATCTCCGGCCTCAGCACAGGCTGCAAGCAGCTGTGCAGGAAGAACATAGAAAGAATGATGAACTCATAGAATTGCCAGGGTTTCTGGGAGGTTTATTCTTGCTAGAAGCAGTTGGCTCTGCTCTTATGGATAGGGATTCCATGGCTTCCCTTGGTAGATCAAGTCCAGTCAAGTCATCCCTTCCTATACTGGCAATATACATTTCAGTCAATGACATGGATGAAGGCAGAGATTGCATATATGACAGGAAGTTGGGAGGGATGTGCTAAGTAATAAACTCAGGATCCAAAACTATCTGAACAGGCTGCAACCAAATTAAATATAGCAAGATGGGCCTAAATATACATATAGCTAAATGATCTGTTACTTGATGGGAAGAGATGTTTGCATATTAGTGTGGATGAAAAATAAACTAGGATTTTAGGTGACAGTGAAGGTACTAACAAAACATTAATGCTTAGGATGTTTTCAAATAAGAATATAGAATGAGAACTGTGATAACGCCATCCAATTAGACCATATATAACTATTGCTTTCTATATCAACATATTACTTTTGAGAGAGACAGTAATAAACTGCACTTATAGGAGAACAATCAAAATGGAGAAGAATCTGAATCATTGTGAGGATGTTTAGTTATGATAGCTAGCCTTTGTTTACCAGTTTCTATGTACCGCACATTCTCTTGAGTGCTTATGCTAGTTATTGTTGCATAACAGTGTAGAATACATTATTTTTTAGTAAATATTCACTCCCTTTCCTGCATCCATTGGAAGTGTATACTTTTCCACACCATTTGATGTTGAATGTGACTATGTGACTTGCTTTGGGCTCATGATTGGCCAAGTTTACTTCCCCTCCTCTGGAATTTGGACTTTAGCACAGGTCTTTCTGTGACCAATGGTAAGCTAGAAGAGGTGACAAGCAAAAAGCTCAGTTTTTTGTGTGTCTTGTTGGTTGGCTTTTCCCTTCTACACTCCTGCCTTTCACCATTAGATAAGCATGCCTTGGGTAGCTACTAGTCTGAGTAAGAAGGGGCTTATTTGGAGCAGACCCAGACCCGATCAGCAGCCTTTGGAGTGAATTCCAGCCAAAACCAGCCTAGATCAGTTGAACCTCAGCCAACGTGTAGACAAGGGAGCTAGGAAGAACTGTTTATTGTTGTACACTATTGAGTTTGGGGGAGTTTGCTATGCAGCACTATTGTGGCAATAATTGATTAATATACTAACAGACAACCTCAAAGTCTTGATGACTTACGACAATTTTTTTTTTTTTTTCTCAAAAGTCACAAGTCAGTTGTGGCTCTGCTGGATATGGCTAAAATAGGCTAGGCTTGGCTTCAGACTGTAGACTGGGTTTGAATCAGCTTTGTGTGCTTTCTTATTTTCCTTGTACTAGTGACTCTCTGGGGCATGTTCTTATAGAAGATCATTAGAGTATAAGAGACTAGAAAACCATGCAAGTATGTTTAAAGTTTCTCATTATATCACTTCTGCTAACATTCCATTGGCTAGAGCACATCATTTGGCTAAACCCAACATCACTGAGACAGGAAAGTATGTTCTACTCACAGTGACAGGCCCTGCATAGTGGCAAAGAGGATAAATGTAAAATATTTTAACACAGAGAGTATTAGGGAAAGTTCAGAACAATGACTGTCCAATCTAGCTCAGTGCTCTACACAAATTATTTATCTTTTTCTTTACAACAACACTATGGAATAAGCACAATTTCCCTATTACAGTTTGGGGAAACTGAGATACAGAGAGGCTAATAACTATGCAAATATCACACTGTTAGCAGGTTGTTATTACAAGATTTGAACCTTCAGAGTATGATGTCAAAGACTGTATACTTTATCAGTCTGATTAACCTCCTTCCAAACATGTCCTGTGATCAATGTTTAAAGCAATAAGAGCAGTTTTGCATGGAGAGGAAAAGCCATGTGTTGACCATCTTCCTAGCTCTGAAGGGCTATCATATGGAAGAGAGAGATAAGGTTTGTTTTATGTGTTGTAAAAATGTGGTACCCTTGGTAGAGGTGGTGGGTTGAGAGATCAAAGGAATATACATTTTGGCACAATTTAAAGAAAACTTTTTTAACAGTAAAAACTTCTCAATGATGGCTTGTATCCAAGTAAATACCTAGGTGACCACAAGGCATGGGTGTTACAGAAAAGATTCCAAAATCATATGGAAAATATGGTGAGCCTGCAAGATACTTAAAACTTAAAATTCTTTCAGCCAAGAAACTTTATAATTCTATGAAAATTATTCTAAAAACATAGACATTCACTCTCAGTTAATAAAAGCTTTTATTATAGTAGTAATAAAGCAGTTTTTCAATGTCCAAAATGGCTAGAAACATTTAGAGCTAGCTAATAATCAAGAATCTTGGCTGGGTGTGGTGGCTCACACCTGTAATCTCAGCACTTTGGGAGGTCGAGGCAGGAGGATCACTTGAGACCAGGAGTTCAAATCCAGCCTGGGCAACATAGCATGACCCATCTTTACAAAATACAAATAAATTAGCCAGCCATGATGATATGTGCTTGTAGTGCCAGCTACTCAGGAGGCTGAGGCTGGAGGATTGCTTGAGCCCAGGAGTTCAAGTCTTTAGTGAACTATGATTGCACCACTGCACTCCAGCCTGGGAGACACAGCAAGACACCAACTCTAAAAAGTAAAATAAATAAAATAATAACCCTACAATGGCCTCTAAGTGTTTAAGTAAAAGAGTCACATGTTTCTCATTTTAAGTCAAAAGCTCAAAACAATTAAGCTTAGTGAGAAAGGCATGTCTAAAGCTAAGGCCCAAAGCTAGGCCTCTTATACCAAACAGCTAGCCAACTTGTTAATGTAAAGAAAAAAGTTATTGAAGAAAATAGAAATTACTACTCCAGTGAACACAGAAGTTATAAGAAAGCTAAACAATCTTATTACTGATATGGAGAAAGATTTGGTGGTCTAGACAGATCAAACCAGTCACAGAATTCCCTTAAGCAAAAGCCTAATCCATAGCAAGGCCTTACCTCTCTTCAATCCTCTGAAGGCTGAGAGAGGTGAGGAAGCTGTTGAAGAAAAGTTGGTTGCTGAGGTTTAAGGAAAGAAGTTGTCTCCAGAACATAAAACTAACAGATGAAGCAACAAGTGCCAATGTAGAAGCTAAAGCAAGTTCTCCAGAAGATCTAGCCAAGGTAATTGTTGAAGGTGGTTATATTGAACAACAGATTTTCGATGTAGTTGAAACAGCCTTCTATTGGAAGAAAATGCCCTCTAGGACTTTCATAACTAGAGAGAAAAAGTCAATGCCTGGCTTCAAAACTTCGAAGGACAGGCTGATTCTCTTGCTAGGGGCTAATGCAGCTAGACATTAAGTTGAAGCCAGTGCTCATTTACCATTTCAAAAATCTTAGGTTCCCTAAGATTTATGCCAAATCTACTCCATCTGTGCTCTATAAATGGAATGACAAAACCTGGATGACAGCACATCTGTTTACAGCATGGTTTACTTCAGCAGTCCTCAACCTTTTTGGCACCAGGGACTGGTTTTGTGGAAGACAATTTTTTCATGGATGGTGGAGGTAGTGGGGTGTTGGGGAGGAGGAAGGTTTCAGGATGAAACTTTTCCACCTCGGATCAGCAGGCATTAATTAGATTCTCATAAGGAGCATGCAACCTAGATCCCTTGCATAGATCCCTCTGACAGAGATGTACAAAGAGACTTGTATTGTTTTTATGCCTGCTAACCCAACATCCATTCTGAAGCCCATGGATCAAGGAGTAATTTGGACTTTCAAGTATTATTATTTAAGAAATATATTTTGTAAGGCCAGAACTTCCATAGGCAGTGATTCCTCTGATGGATCTCAGCAAAGCAAATTGAAAACCTCTGGAAAGGTTTCACCATTCTAGATGCCATTAAGAATATTTGTGATTCATGGGAGGAGGTCAAAATAGCAACATTAACAGGAGTTTAGAAGAAATTGATTCCAACCCTTATTGATGGCTTTGAGGGGTTCAAGACTTCAGCGGAGGAAGTAACTTCAGATGTGGTAGAAATAACAAGAGAGCTGGAATTAGAAGTGGAGCCTGAAGATGTGACTGAATTGCAACAACCTCATGATGAAACTTTAATGGATGAAGAATTGGTTCTCCTGAGCGAGCAGAGGGAGTGGTCTCTCGAGATAGAAACTATTCCTGGTGAAGATGCTGTGAACACTGTTGAAGTGACAACAAAATATTTAGAATATTACATAAGCTTAATAAAGCAACTGCAGAATTTGACTTTAATTTTGAAAGAAGTTCTACAGTGGGTAAAATGCTATCAAGCAGCATCATGTGCTATTTCATGAAAGAAATCTTTCATGAGAGGAAGAGTTGACCAATATGGCAAACTTCACTGCTGTCTTATTTTAAGAAATTGCCACAGCCACTTCAACCTACAACCACCACCACCTTGATTAGTCAGCATTTGTCAACATAGAGGCAGGGCCCTCCACTAGTACAGAGATTACAACTCACTGAAGGTTCAGGTGATTGTCAGCATTTTTTGGCACTAAAGTTTTTTTAAATTAATGTATGTACTTTTTAAAGACATAATGCTATTTCATACTTAATACACTATAGTATAGTATAAACAGAATGTTTATATGCCCTGGGAAACCAAAAAACCTCGTATGACTTGCTTTATTGAGATATTCACTTTATTGTGGTGGTCTAGAACTAAACCCGTGTGTCTCTGAGGCATGTCTCCATCCAGATTATTTTCATCTCTGTTACTATGGTGAAACCTGGAGACAGAGGATAAAATCTGAAAGCTGTTGAAAGTTTAGATGAAGGGTCAGCTATTGAAAAATAAACACCCTCTTAGTATTCATATTATCTGCCAAAAAATATTCATAGTCAATTTATGAGCATGTTTTAAACCTTTAGGATGAAGCAAAACTAAAATTTCTTTTGAGGTATCAATATTAAGATACACAAAATAAGAATTTTATAAAGATGTTCATATGCGAGGTCTTAGTTCCCCTCCCCTAAGACTATTTTTGCCATAAATTCTCATATATTTCAGTTACAAATCTCCTGCCACATGGTTTTTCAAAAACAAGTGTGCAGAGGAAATACTGTAATATTCATATATTGTACCTATATTCCAGATACATCCAAGACACATAAGGTAAAAACACCTTTGTTGGGATTAAATAAAAGGCATGCCAATCTAATCTAATAGAACATATTTAAAAAATACAATTATGCTACATTCACATGTGCCTAAGTTCACATAAATTTACAGTGCATCTATTACGTATAATGCCTTAACACTACAGCAACACGTAATTTCTAGCCAGGAATTAAAGTGTTATGAAGAGACAGAGGAGATACATGCTAATAACTCATATCAAGAGCATAGTAAGGAAAGAGTGCCATAGAGAAGGCTCATGCCAAACATTAGGAAGATTCAAAGGAAAGAGAGAAAAGAACTCATTAGGAGGAGTTTTGAGATTCATCGATTCAACAAAGAATCATGGAGTTCCTACCATGTTAAAGGCTTAGTGCAAAATACTGGAATGGCCTGACTGTAAGCTAATCAATAGTGGAGATAAAAATTGAGAGAATCAGAAAAGCATGGGACAAGAACTGAATAAATGTCTTTAGAGTAGGGCTGGTAGGGCTCTAGGAGAGCTTCCTTAATTCAACAGGGAACTGGAAGTCAGAACATTTATTATACAGGGAGTGATAGCATGAATCATGGGTCTGGCAGATAGTATATATAACTATTTTAAAAAATAGTTTCTAAATTTCAATGGTATCATTTGCAATTAGTTATATGCATATGAAGATGAAACAGTGTGGTCAGATCTTTCTCAATCTTTTGATTTCTGAAGAAGGCAAAGCGGACTTAATGGTTTTAGATCCTCTGTAAATTTATAGAAATAGTACAAAGGAATGCCTCAGAAGCTGACTGTCACAAAAAGTCACAAAGTTGAAATGATTAATATACCGAACAATGAGTTTTCCTATATCACAAAATCTACATCATCGCCGCTGATCAATGGTCTTATAGAACACCAACATACAGTATAAGTTAATTTTTTCAGGTCAAGACTAAGAATCATAATATCAGCTTTAATATTGACTAAATTCCAATACTGGATCTCAGTTTTTCTCAATTTCCTCAGGTCATTGACCTCCTTTATTTTTGCAGTGGGGAAAAGATAATATGGCCTACTAGCTCCACTATTGTGTGAAAGAACTAAATAACACTGATGAAGAGGTCTAAGACATGGGAAGTGCTAAATTTAATTATTTACTATTAGCATCTCCTCTCCATGCAGATGTTTCTGGTTTTAAAAATGTGAACCATGTGGAGAACACAGGATCAGTGGGTCTAGTAAATGAGGAAGCAAGAAGGGTATACAGAGAAGCATTATAAAAGCCATGGGGCCAGAAAAGACAGAACATCTGAGGTGTAGGGGAGTTCAAAAGTAAAGTAGGATTAACCCAAGAAATACTCTCAGGGATGTGATTTGAAGAAAAACAATCTGGCAGACCAGACACTAACATAAAAGGCAAAAAGGGAGGAGGGACAGAAATAATGCAATATGAAAGACATAAAGGGACAGCCTACCAAAGGAAAATAAGAGAAGTTGCATGGGTGAGAGATGAAAAATGCATTTGCAAAAATTAGTTCAAATGTTTCCTTTGGAAAACAGGAAATGTAAGCCTTGGTGAAAACAATATGACACACGAAAATAGAATTAAAGTAATTTAAAATGAAGATGTGAATGTACACTCCCAATAAGGTACAGTTTTATACATTTATTAAAAAATAGAAAGAATAAGACCTACTATTAATATTTGATAGCACAATAATGTGACTATAGTCAGTAATAACTTAATTGTATACCTTTAAATGACATAAAGAATGTAACTGGATTGTTTGTAACTCAAAGGATACATGCTTGAGGGGATGAATACCACATCCGCAAAAGGGATAGGTTTTAAAAAACCCACAAACACACAAACACACACAGACACACACACGCACGTGTGATAAGGTCTGAAGAAATCAGCCCTGAAGCAAATTGAACAAACAGATCCTTTGTTATCCTGACATATAGTTTCCATAGAAATCTGATGGTGAATTTGATCACTTACATACTCAAACTTAAGAAAACTGCTTCAGAATTAGTCTTAGGGTCACTATGCAGAAATCATCTTTACTGAAGGCAAAAAAGGATACATATTTTTACCTGCTTATTGTTTAAAACATAATAATTATAATTGACTATTCTAATTTTGTACTAGGAAATTAAGAAAAGATGTCAGTGAGCTTCTATGACAGAACAAACCATAATGGAATCGGATACCACCTCACCTCCTAATTACCTGTTTTTACCTTGAACAAGTCAATTAACTTCTCTGGGCTTCAGTTTTCTCATCAGTAAACCTCTGTTCAGGGATTGTATAAATGAAGGTATGTTGCGCACAAATCTGGTACATGATAAGTGCTCAATTACCCTCTCCTTTTCTCCCCAAACTGGCTGGCATAAAGACACTGAAACACACATAATTCATTTACATATCAAAAGGTGTTTCTCAATAGTCCACAAGGCCTTAGTAAGTAAACAAACCTCTTGTTAACTCTGAACATGTCATTTCTTCAACAGAAACAAGGAATCATGGGAAACCAATTAAATTTGAGAATTCTTTCAATTTGGAATTGCTTAAAAGCTATGTGAAAACTAGTAATTTAGTCCTACATTCTCATAATTAGTCATCTTGGGTGGGCATGGTGGCTCATCCCTATAATTCTGGCACTTTGGGAGGCTGAGGCAGGAGGATCACTTGAGGCTAGGAGTTCAAGACCCACCTGGGCAAATCAATCACTTTCTCCTTTAAAACAACATAGTTTTTTTTTTCCCCAATTTTTTCTCTTGCCCCATTCCCAGTAAAAAATGAACCAGTAATGAGGTTGATTCAATCTTATAGACTGGGTTTTGCTTTGTTTTTTAAACTTTTTTTTTTTTTGGAAACAAGATCTCATTCTGTCACCCAGGTTGGGCTGACTGCAACCTCCGCACCCACGGCTCAAGCCATCCTCCTACCTCAGCCTCCCGAGTAGCTGGGACCACAGGCATGTACCACCACGTCTGGTTTTTCTCCTCTCCTCTCCTCTCCTCCTTCCTTCCTTCTTTTCTTTTTTTTTGGTTTTTGGTTTTTGTTTTTTGTATTTTCAGTAGTAACAGAGTCTTGGCATGTTGCCCAGGCTGGTCACAAACTCCCGGGCTCAAGTTATCTGCCCGCCTTGGCCTCCCAAAGTGCTGGGATTACAGGCATGAGCCACTGCACACAGCCGGTTTTTAAACTTTTATTCTTGGGCCAGCTCTGCAAAATTTGTGGTTGGTATCTATTGGCAAAGACCAAATGAGAGCAAGAAAAAGAATATAGAAGGAAAATACAAATATCTGGATGATAACAAAGTGTATTGCAAAAGTCACTGGTCAAAGGAGTCAAGTGGGCCCTGGGTTGATATTGGACAAATTACTTCAAGATGATATTCCAGGAGTTCCCTTCCAGCAGCAAAATTCTATCATTAACTATGGGGTACCTTTCGCTTCTATCAAATTAACAAAACTGACAAGCTTGGGATGCAGGATGGGGGGATGCATAACCCTTTCTAAGGTTCATAAAATCCTGTACTCTCATTTACAGCCTGGGTGGGCAGAACAGAATGGAGAACTGCTATAAATTAGTCTGACTCTTTACAAGGAAAACTTGATAAAATACATCCAGGACATGAGACTCAAACAGTGGTTCAAAGTTGCCAATCTCTAATTTTCAGAATGGCAAAGTTCCAATGCCCATTTAGTTAAGTGGTTTAACACAGTTATCTCACATGTAGTTGTCTAAAAGGGTGTTATGACAATTAAATTAAATTCAGGTCAAGGCCTGCCCCACTAAAACCTGGCCCTTGGTAAGTACTGAAAACATGTAAGTCATCATTTTTATTTTGTTTTTACCCAATAACCCCACTCCTGGGATTTATCTCTAAGAAATCATTATAAGAAAAAACAAAGGTACTTGATAATTTGTGGTATCATTGATTGCAATTGGAAAAAAAAAAAAAAAAACTGAAAAAAACCTAAATGTTCAACAACTGAAAAGTGGTAGTAAACCTGATAGAGAATTAAGAAGTCATTGAAGTAATTACTATAAAGGGTCGACAATACTGTGGGAAAATATGAATGATATAGTACTAACTGAGGAAAGCATGATCCAAATTGCCTGTACATTATGATTTTAACTATATAAAATGTACATACATGTATATAAAGGCAAGAAGAGACAGAAAAGTGAGGTTAGTTGATATTTGAATAAACTGAATTATGTTTCTCCTTTAATTTTTTTTCAAGATTAGCCTGGTATTGTTATATAATGCATTTTAAAACAAATGAGTAAATAAAAACAAACAAACAAATGAAACAAAACAAAAGAAAAACCCTTCCAGGTAAAGGATAACATTAATAACTGCCAGTTTTAACTCTCTTGGGGTTGTAAAAGGGGCACAAAACCCAGGGCATCCTACTAGCTAGGTAGAGCCTTACACATACCGATACTGTGCACACAGGATGATCAGAGGATATGCTTTTGACATGGCTATTTTAGTGACAGGACTAGATTGTCAACATTTCTGATCAATCCATCAAAGTATTTACTCCAAATATCAATTGAACGCCGAACTAATACAAATATAGTAACTTTCTTATTGCAATCTGACCATATAAATGCACTTGTTTTCATGGAGCACATATCTTATTTTAATTTTATTATCACTATACTTCCTGATAGGTACTTTAAAATTTATGAATATCAGAACAATCTCCTGTTTTATAAAACCTGCTCCCCTCAAAATGTTCAGACATAGCTTCTATTGATCTAGGTTCTAGAATACATTCAAAGAGTTCCTATTTCTCAGAATTTTCCCCAAAATGTCCTTTACATTTCCCCAAAATGTAAACAACCATATCCAAACAGTAGCAATATCCGATAAAAACCGTTTGAATAGCAAGTCATCAAAACTTCAAAATGATCCAATCAGCATAAAAGGGTTAAGAATAAACTGATTAAATAATTCCAACCATACAGAATAGGTTGACCTGAAAGTCCATAGATGTGGAACATTTATTTCTAATTTACTCATGGAATGTAATGAAATTACATTACCAGTTGTTAAATCTTAGCAATTTAACAGTTACATTATTATTATTTTTAAGTAGAGGCCGGATCTCTCTGTGTGACCCAGGCTAGAGTATAGCAGCATGATCATGGCTCCCTGTAACATGGAACTCCTGGACTCAAGCAATCCTCCCACCTCAGCCTCTGAAGTAGCTAGGACTATAGGCATGCACCACCACGCACCACTAATTTTTATTTTCTATTTTTTCATAGAGACAGGGTCTCACGATGTTGCCCAGGCCGACTGAACTCCTGGCCTCAAGTGATCCTCCCAGCTTGGCCTCTTAAAGCATTGAGATTACAGGCATGAGCCCTCACACCTGGATAACAGTTAAATTTTTATTTTATTTTATTTTACTTTACTTTATTTTATTTTATTTTATTTACAGGCTCTTGCTCTGTTGCCTAGGCTGGAGTGCAGTGGCATGATTTTGGCTCACTGCAACCTCCACCTCCCTAGCTCAGGTGATCTTCCCACCTCAGCCTCCTGAGTAGCTGGGACTACACACGTCTGCCACCACACCTGGCTAATTTTTGTATTTTTAGTAGTGATGGGGTTTCATCATGTTGCCCAGGCTGGACTCGAACTCCTGGGCTCAAGTGATCTGCCCGCCTCAGCCTCCTAAAGTGCTGGGATCACAGCCGTGATGCCATTTTGCCTGGCCAGTTACATTTTTTTTTTTTTTTGAGACTGAGTCCCACTCTGTCGCCTGGGCTGGAGTGCAGTAGTGCCATCTTGGCTCACTGTAAGCTCCTCCTCCCGGGTTCACGCCTTTCTCCTGCCTCAGCCTCCCGAGTAGCTGGGACTACAGGCGCCAACCACCACACCTGGCTAATTTTTTTGTATTTTTAGTAGAGACGGAGTTTCACCGTGTTAGCCAGGATGGTTTCAATCTCCTGACCTCGTGATCTGCCCACCTCGGCCTCACAAAGTGCTGGGATTACAGGCGTGAGCCACCGCCCCTGGCCCAGTACCATTCTTAAACTGAGATTATGGGGAAATTATTTATACTTTGAGCACTTGGTCAGAGGTCTTTCAGACACAAAATCGGGGATGGAAAACATTTAAAAGATTAGCAAAAGTCGAAAAACTCAAACTTAAGTGAAAGGGGGAAAAAAAATTTACACTACATGTTATAAGAGATACCTCAGGATTAGGTGGAGTATATCTCTGTTGCATTATCGGAATCTTCAGTTATCAAAGCTCAAGACTTAGTATGACTACCAAAGCCCTATCATGATCCCAAAGATTTCTAAATGAGCTTTATAATAAATTTGAATAAATATTCTTTAATTTATCCTGACACCACCAAGTCCACCTTCTACTTAACTCAGCAAATATATGTTGAGTGCTTATCATGTTCAAAGCATGGGAATAAGTAAAAGAAATTAATCCAGAAAGGAATAAATATGAACTTTCCCAATCTACGAACTCTCAGATGTTTCTTAAGCAGAACTCTCTATTATCCTTTATAGATCTCTTTAGGAACAAAAAAGATACTCACAACTGGGCCAGTGGCCTTTCTACTGAGTTGAATTTCATTCTAAACTTCTAAAAACCACAAGCTAATTCATCAACAAGTTAACTGTCTGACAAGTAAAATAAATTGCCTTCTGACAAGTCTCTCACTTCTGCTGAATGATTTTAATTATCCCTGTAGCCAAGAATTGTGACTAACTTCTGTGACAGAAGTGAGGAGTACATTGCTTAAAAAGCTATTAACATTGTGATTTTTTTCTTGTTTTTGCTTTCTTTTCCCCCAGCATTAACCCTTTGTAGAGCTGTCCTCTGTCCTGAAGCAGGGAACAGGAGGGCAGCTAACTTGGGTACCTACAAATGCCATACACTGGTCTGAGTGCTATCGGTACATTACCTCATTTAACTCTTGTAAACAATACTGAGGTAGGTATCATTATCACTTTCATTTATTTTTCATTTTTTATTTTTATATTTATTTATTTAGAGATAGAGTTTCACTCTTGTTGCCCAGGCTGGAGTGCAATGGTACGATCTCAGCTCACTGCAACCTCCACCTCCAGGGTTCAAGCAGTTCTCCTGCCTCATCCTCCCGAGCAGCTGGGATTACAGGCATGCACCATCACACCTGGCTAATTTTGTATTTTTAGTAGAGACAGGGTTTCTCCATGTTGGTCAGGCTGGTCTCGAACTCCCGACCTCAGGTAATCTGCCAGCCTCATCCTCCCAAAATGTTGGGATTACAGGTGTTAGTCACCACGCCTGGCCATCACTTTCATTTTTAGAATGAGGCTAAAAAGGCTAACTAACTGGTACACAGTAACAAAGCCAGTAAACATATCCCTTTTTCCTAAAGATAAAAGAGTATGCATTCTGTGTTAACATCTGCATTTGTAGATTGAAATTATAAGACAGTCATGGGCTAGGGATCCAATATTAAAAGAAAATGCCTGAACTCCATTTCTAGATAGATAGCAAATTAGATACCCTGAACACTACTTGACCTGCCTTAAAAAAAATTCTGAATAAAACATAAAAATATCTTGTAAAATGCATTAGTGAGCTGGTAAGAAAGTAAGGAAAACCAAAGAGGGTACAAACTAGGGAATCCAGTAAGAAGAGTAAGCACTAAAGCCAAAAGCCCTGGAAACATCTCTAACTGCCTGGAGACCCTGAGTGGTATTATGATATTGCTGTAAGGACGGAAGACAAAGTCTAGAGCTTTGCAAGGCAAGAAGTCAGACAGAGGATCCCTATATAAAGCCAGGACCTCAAAGGGCTATACCATGATGAAGTGGTAAAGTAGAAAAAAAATAGAAAAAAAAATTCCATAAAAAGTGACAACAGTGAAAACTGCCTCTCTTGACTTTGGCAAGAAATGGACAGATGGAAAGAAAACAACTATTTTCTGAAAACACATGCCACAGATTGGCCTTCACACGAATATAGAACTTAAATTCACACTAGTGGTATAACTGGAAAAAATCATAATCTTATTATTTATTCTTAAGTGTTCATAGATTGCTGGTGCCCAAAAGTACCTGGCAAAATAACACTCAAATAATCTCTGAAGAAAACAATCCTTCAGTTCAGGACTGAAAAAATCGTCTCCAAATAAGTAACAACAGAAAACAAGGCACCATGAGCAAGAAATAGCAAGTACAGCAACAGATATTAGAATCAGACCCCAGAATATTTCAGATATTGAAATTATCAGATACAGAATATGACAAACATGTTTTCTATGATATAATAGGGGATATTTTAAACACTGAAATAATGAGGCAGAATTTAAAATGAATCAAACAGAACTTCTGGAAGTGAAAAATGTTACCATTTAAAGTTCAATAAAAGGTTAAACAGAATGGGAAAGCAAAAGTTCAGTAAAAGGTTAAACAGAATGGGAAAGCAAAATTTCAGACAATGAATGACATGGAAGCTAGAGCTAAAGAAATTACCTAAAAACATACCTGGAAAGTCAAAGATACGGAAAATATGAAAGAGAAACTAAAAGACAATGAGGTTAGACTGAAAAGGTTCAACATATGTCCTAACAAAATTTCAGAGAAAATAATGAACAATAAGGGTAAGAGACAATAGTTAAAAGATATGACTAATAATTTTCCAGAACCGACAAAAACTTGAATTTTCAGATTGAGGAATAACAATATTGCCAAGAAAGATAAAGTAAAAGACATCTCTGCCAAGACACAGTGAAAACACAAAATATCAAAGCATGACCTTAAAAGCAGCTAGAGAGAAAGGAAAGATGGTATACACAGGAAGAGTTATATTAACATCTGACCTCTCAGAAGCAACAATGGATGCCAAAAGATAGTGAAATAATACCTTAAAGTGATGAGAAAACAAATAACCATCAACCTGGAATTGTACACAAATGTATACAAACCAAAACGATTTTTCAAAAATGAGAGTGAAACAAAGACATCTGATGCTTAAAAAAAAAAAAAATTAGGAGCATTTACCATACCATGCTCTCAGACCATAACAATTTCTGAGAGTAAACACTGAAATTAGGATTAACAAACAAACAAAAAAAGTCAATTAGAAAAACCCACACGTATAGAAATTAAAAACACACTTCTGTACAGCTGATCATACATATGATTTTTTTCAAGTAAGAAATCATAACATATAGAAAATAGAGGGAGTTGAACAATAACAAGAAATACTGCTTCTCAAAATAGGCCCTATGTTTTAAATTCATTGCGTAAGATACAGTTAGCCAGAGTTTCTATGATCACAGTAGAATAAATTTTCTTACAGCCACAGAGTCCATGTAGTTGAAAATTGGTTGCAGGGTCCAATTCTGTGTGTATTTTAATTGTTTCACCTCATTAGGTCTCTGTGTAAAGGTAATCACATTCATTGAGAAAGTTTAGGAAGATTCAGATAATTCTAAGTACTCTGATCTTCAAAACACTACTCTTGTCTATCCTGTCAACCAAAGGAACTTGACCCCAATGTTTGAGAGGCCTATTTCTGACTTACTAAAAACTCATCTACAGTATCTCTTCTAAAGTAGTTCCCTTGCAACGAGATACCATTTTTCTCATGTTTCATCTAAATATCTCATTGCCTACAGTTGATCCTAGTATATTTCCAGGTGGCCAATTGCAAAGTCAAACCCAGGAGGAAAATGCTTGCATGGTAAAAGATTGGCTAATTATACATTGGTGGAAACTAGGGGGGAAATTTGGAGGGAGCTAGACCAGTGAGAGAGAAAAATACTTTTAGAACCAGCTAATTTGTGGCTATAGGTGAATTTACCAGAGATTCTATATTCAACACAGTAGGCAGTGCAACAGGGAGTAGTTCTAATCATATGGTTGGTTGGTTGTCTGAAACCTGGACAAAATGGTGATGAAGAAAAAGCACAGTTTAAGAGAAATTTTTAGCATTAAAATGCATGTATTAGAAAAGAGAAAACACCTAAAATCAATAACATGGTTTCCACCTTAGGAAACTAGAGAAAGAAAAGCAATTTAAGCCTAAAGCAAGCAGAAGAAAAAGAATAAGAATAGAGCAAGAATGAATGAAATTGAAATTAAGAAAGCAACAGGGAAAAACAATGGAACTAAAACCATCAGTAACTGATAAGCTTCTAGCCAGGCTAACCAAGAAATAAAGAGAGCCAACACAAATTACCAGTATCAGAAATGAAAGAGGATGCATCACTACCGATCCAATTGATATTAAAAGGATAATAATGGAATGCTAGATAAAACTCTGTGACCACAAATTTGGTAACTTATATGGAATGGATCAATTCCTCAGAAGACACAAATTAACAACAACTTATACAAGGAGAAATAGGTAATCTGAATAGTCCAATATCTATTAAAGAAGTTGAATTAATAATGACATTCTAAAAAAAAGAAAACACCAGATTCACATGGTGTCACTGGGACATTCTGCCAAATATTTAAGGAAGAAATGCTACCAATTCTCTACAACCCCTCCCAAAGGGAAGGAAGAAATAAAACTGTTCACAGATGAGATGATTTTCTAATGCAGATAATACCAAGAGATCATCATCAACAAAAAGCCTCGTGGAACTGAGTGAGAATAGCAAGTTCACAGGATACAAAGTTAATATATGAAACTCAATTGCTTTTCTACACACCAGCAATGAACAATTTGAATTTGAATTTTTTAAATGTCATTTATAACCGCATCCCCAAAATAAAATACTTAGAAATAAGTCTAACACAATATGTGTAGGATCTATATGCTGAAAACTACAAAACTTAGAATAAAGATATCAAATAAGATCTAAATAAATAGAAGCATATTTCATGTTCATAGATTAGAAGACTCAATACCGTTAATATGTGAATCCTTTCCAACTTGATCTATAAATTCAATGCAATCTCATTAAAATTTCCACCAAGCTATTTTGTACATATCAACAAACTGATTCTATGGTTTGGAAAACTACAAAGCATTGCTAAAAGAAATCATAGATGACACAAACAAATAGAAATACATCCTATGCTCATGGATGGGTAGAATCAATATTGTGAAAATGACCATACTGCCAAAAGCAATCTACAGATTTAATGCAATTCCCATCAAAACACTATCATCACTCTTCACAGAACTAGAAAGAACAATCCTCAAATTCACAAGGAACCAAAAAACGGCCTGAGTAGCCAAAGCAATACTAAGCAAAAATTAAATCTGAAGGCATCACATTACCTGACTTCAAATTCTACCACAAGGCTACAGTGACCAAAACAGCATGGTGCTGGTATAAAACTAAGCATGCAGACCAATGGAAAAAAAGAGACAACCCAGAAATAAAGTCAAATACTTATGACCAACTGATCTTTGACAAAGCATATAAAAACATAAAGTGGGGAAAGGATGCCTTATTCGATATATGGCACTGGAATAATTGGCAAGCCACATGTAGAAGAATGAAACTGGATCCTCATCTCTCACCTTATATAAAAATCAACTCAAGATGAATCAAAGACTTAAATCTAAGATCTGAAACCATAAAAATTCTAGAAGATAACATGGGAAAAAATCTTCTAGACATTGGCTTAGGCAAAGAATTCATGAGAAAGAACCCAAAAGCAAATGTAACAAAAACAAAAATAAATGGAACCTAAATAAACTAAAAACTTCTTCACAGCAAAAGAAATAGTCAGCAGAGTAAACAGACAACTCACAGAGTGGGAGAAAATCTTCACAAACTATGCATCTGACATAGGACTAATATCTAGAATCTACAAAGAACTCAAACAAATCATCAAGAAAAAAAACCAAATAATCCTATCAAAAAGTGGGTAAAGGACAAGATAATTCTCAAAAGAAGATACACAAGTAGCCAACAAACATATGAAAAATGCTTAACATCACTAATATTCAGAGAAATGCAAATTAAAACCCCAATGAGATATCACCTTACTCCTGCAAGAATAGCCATAATAAAAAAATAAAAAATAATAGATATTGATATAAATGTGGTGAAAAGGGAACACTTTTACACTGCTGGTGGAAATCAAAACTAGTATACCCACTATAAAAAACAGTATGGAGATTCCTTAAAGAACTAAAACTAGAAGTACCATTCAATCCAGCAATCCTCCTACAGGTTATCTACCCAAAGGAAAATAAGTCATTATATGAAAAAGACACATGCATGTGCATATTTATAGCAGCACAACTCACAATTGCAAAAACATGGAACCAACCTAAATACCCATCAACCAATGAGTGAATAAAGCAAATGTGGTATATATAGACCATGGGATACTACTCAGCCATAAAATGGAACGAGATAATGGCCCTTGCAGCAACTTGGATGGAGCTGGAGGCCCTTACTCTAAGTGAAGTAACTCAGGTATGGAAAACCAAATATTCTGTGTTTTCACTTAGAAGTGGGAGCTGAGCTATGAGGATGCAAAGGCATAATAATTATATAATGGACTTTGGGGACTTCAGGGGAAGGGTGAGGGATTAAAAAACTACTGATTGGGTACAGTGTACACTGCTTGGGTGATAGGTGTACCAAAATCTCAGAAATCACCACTAAAGAAATTATTCATGGAACCAAAAATCAACTGTTCCCCAAAAACTATTGAAATAAAATAGAAAAATAAAGTTTATATGGAAAAGCAAAAGATCTAGAATAGCCAACACAATACTGAAGAGCAGCATTGGAAGACTCACACTATCTATTTCAAAGACTATGGTAAAACAGCATAAGGCTACATTAATCAAGACCAATAAAGTGATAGTAATCAAGACAGCATGGTATACACATTAATAGAACAGAGTAGAGAGTCCAGAAAATGGCATACAGATAAAGTCAACTGATCTTTAATAAAGAGGCAAAGGCAATTCAATGGAGAAAGAATATCTTTCAAAAAATGGTGTGGAAACAATTGTACATCCATATGCAATAAAAAACAAAGCTAGATTCAGATCTCATACCCTTCACAAAAATTAACTCAACATGTATTATATATTTGAATGTAAAATGCAAAACTTCTAGATAAAAACAGGAGAAAATGGTTGAGACCTTGGGTTTGGTAATGAGTTTTAGATAAAACACCAAATCATGACCCATGAAAGAAAAAAATTGACTAGTTAGCCTTTACTAAAATTAAAAACTTCTGCTCAGCAAAAGATAGCATTAAAGGAACGAAAAGCCACAGACTGGGCAAAAAAGATTTTCAAAATATATACCTGATAAAAGACTGATGCCAAAAATATAACAAAGAACTCTTAGAACTCAACAGTGAGAAAACAACCTCAACCCAATTAAAACGTAAGCAAAAGATATGAACAGACAACATATCAAAGAATATATACAGATGGCAAATAAACATATGAAAAGATGCTCAGTAACATTTGTCATTAAGGTATTGCATATCAAATAAAAATAGTACTGCCACTTTAAAAGACAGTTTGGCAGCTATGTTACAAAGCCAAACATAGTCTTACCTTACAATCCAACAATCACACTCACAGATATTTACCCAACTGATTTGAATGTTTCAGTCCACAAAGTAACCCTATATGTGAATGTTACAGCAGCTTTATTTATTATTGCCCCAAACTGGAAGACACCAAGATATCCTTCAATAGGTGAATGTATAAACAAATGTGGGTCATCATTAAGTGGAATCCTATTTAGTGATAAAAAGAAAGAAATTATCAAGCCACAAACACATGGATTAATCTTAAATGCACACTAAGTAAAAGAAACTAGCACATGAAAAGGGTATGGTACTGTATGATTCCAAATATATGACATTCTGGAAAAGGGAAAATATCAAGACAGTAAAAAGATCAGTGGTTTCTAGGGGCTCAGAGGAAGGAAGGGATAATTGAATAGACAGTAGAGATAATTTATTAGGGTGATGAAACTATTCTGTATGATATTATAGCAGTAGGTACATGACACAATCCATCTGACAAAAAAATAAAACAGCACACAAAAGTGAACCTTAATGTATGCAAACTACAGAAAATTATTTAGGAGATCAGAGGATTCCAAGATGAACTGCAGAATGTAACAGTACAATCCAACTGGTGTAAAGATCAACAGCTAGATACATGGAAAACAATAGAGTCCAGAAATAAACAAAACTTATTTGGAAAACTGATTTTGACAAAAGTGCAAAGGCAATTCAGTGGAGAAAGAATAGTTTGCTGAACAAATTGTGCTGGAACATATGTTCATGTATAAAACAGCAAACTTTGATCCATAACTCTAAATGTAAGAAGAAGATAAAAATGGATAATACACCTAAATGCAAAACATAAAACTTGAAAAGTATACAAAAACTACAGGCAAAACTCTGTGCCTTGGCTTAAATAAATTTTTTCTGTAAAGGGCAAGAAAGTAAGTATTTCAGATTTTGTGTTCCATGTGGTCTTTGTTCCAGCAATTCAACTGTGCTTTTGTAGCTTGAAAGCACTTATAAACAATATGTAAACAAGGAGACATGGCTGTGATCCAAAATAACTTTATTGCCCAAAACAGGCCGCAGGCCAGATTTGACCCATGGGCTCCAGATAGAACATCAAAAGCATAGTCTATTTTAAAAATCGATAAACTGGACATCATTAAAATTGAAGCATTTGCTTGTTGAAATACACAATCAAAAGAATGAAATAACAAGTAACGCAAAGGGAGAAAAATATTTACAAACCATATATCTGATAAAGGACTTGTATCCAGAAGATATAAAGAACCCTTAAAACTCAATAATATGAAAATAAATAGTCAAATTTTAAAATGGGCAAAAGATTTGAACCAACACTTCACCAAAGAAGGAATATAGATGGCAAATAAGCCCATGAAAAAAATGTTCAATGTTATAAATTATTAGGAAAATGTAAATTAAAACCAGAATGAAGTACTACTGCATACCTATTAAAATGATTAAAAATAAAAGACTGACAATAGCAAGTCTGGTGAGGAGGTAGAGGAATGAAAATTCTGAGCAGGGAGCGCCCAAGATGGCTGAATAGGAACAGCTCCAGCCTCCAGCTCCAAGTGTGAGCGACACAGAAGACAAGTGATTTCTGCACTTTCAACTGAGGTACCAGGTTCATCTCACTGGGGCATGTCAGACAGTTGGCGCTGGTCCACGGGTGCAGCCCAACCAGTGAGAGCTGAAGCAGGGGGAGGCATCACCTCACCTGGGAAGCACAAGGGGGAAGGGAATTCCTTTTCCTAGCCAAGGGAAA
>NW_016803361.1:2944236-2953601 GCF_001698545.2 Rhinopithecus bieti
TACTGGGGATATACCCAAAGGATTATAAGTCATGCTGCTATAAAGACACATGCACACGTATGTTTATTGTGGCACTATTCACAATAGCAAAGACTTGGAATCAACCCAAATGTCCATCAGTGACAGACTGGATTAAGAAAATGTGGCACATATACACCATGGAATACTATGCGGCCATAAAAAAGGATGAGTTCGTGTCCTTTGTAGGGACATGGATGCAGCTGGAAACCATCATTCTCAGCAAACTATCGCAAGAACAGAAAACCAAATACCACATGTTCTCACTCATATGTGGGAATTGAACAATGAGATCACTTGGACACAGGAAGGGGATCATCACACACCAGGTCCTATTGTGGTGGGGGTTGCGGGAGGGATAGCATTAGGAAATATATCTAATGTAAATGACAAGTTAACGGGTGCAGCACACCAACATGGCACATGTATACATATGTAACAAACCTGCACGTTGTGCACATGTACCCTAGAACTTAAAGTATAATAAAAGAAAAGAAAAGAAAAGAAAATTCTTAGACACTGCTGATGGAAATGTAAAATGGTACCATCACTTGAAAAATATTTTGGCAGTTTCTTTTTTCTTTAAGTTTTGTTTGTTTGTTTGCTGTTGAGACAAACATGCTGTCACCCAGGCCGGAGTGCAGTGGCGCGATCTTGGCTCACTGCAACTTCTGCTCCTGGGTTCAAGTGATTCTCATGCCTCAGCTTCCCGAGTAGCTAGGATTACAGGTGTGCATCACCACACCCAGCTAATTTTGTATTTTTGCTAGAGACAGGGTTTCTCCATGTTGGCCAGGCTGGTCTCAAACTCCTGGTATTTTGGCAGTTTCTTACAAAGTTAAACATACATTTGCCAATTGTGATTCAGTCATTCTACTCCTAGGTATTTGGCCAAAAGGAATAAAAGCATATGTCTACATAAAGACTTATACAAGCGTATTCATAGCTGCTTTATCTTTAACAATCAAAAGTTAGAAACAACTCAAATGTCCATCAATAAATGAATTTATAAGCAGCTGTGGTATAGCCATACAATGGAACACCACTTGGCAATAAAAAGAAACACTACAACATGGATGAATATTAATATAATTGTACTGAGTAAAAGAAGCCAAAAGCCAGTACAAACTGTAATATTCCATTTATGTACAGTTCAAGAAAACACAAACTAATCTATAGTGATTAAAAGCAAATCAGTGTTACCTGGGAGAAAGTGGAGGAAGGGAGGGAAAAGTTGCTAAGGGGCATGAGAAAACTTTGGGGGATGATGGCTATATAGCAGATGTTCATACAAATGTATGAACATTATGTATGATATGAATATACAGTACATGTTAGTTATGCATGAACATTATATATGATATGCCAAAACTTATCAAATTGAACACTTGTAAGTGTAGCTTATCGTAACGTCAATTATACTCCAACAAAACTGTTATAAAAAATACATAAAGCCAGATACCTGTACATGTCCATCAAAGTGGATAAAATGTAAAACACTAAATATTGATAATATTAAATGTTGGTGAAGATGTGGAAAAATCGAATCTCTCATACAGTACTCGAAGGAATGTAAAATAGTACCATCACTTTGCAAAATCAATTTGGCAATTTCTTGCATTTACCATACAACCCATGAATTCCACTCCTAGTTATTTACTGAAGAGAAACAAACACATATGTACATACAAAAATGTATACATAAATACTCACAGCAGTTTTATTAATAGTAGCTAAAAACTGGAAACAACCAAATGTCCATCAACAGGTACATGAATAAAAAAATTGTGGTATATTCATACAGTAGAATACTACTCAGCAGTAAAAAGTAATGAGTGCTTGATATGTGCAACAACATGAATGAATCTCAGAGTTACTGTGCTGAGCAAAAACCTCCAGACACAAAGATGACATACAGCATGATTTCATTTACATGAAATTCTAAAAAATAAAACAATTTAACCTAAGGTGACAGAAAGCAGATTAGTGATGGTCTGGGGCTGGGGATGGAGGGGGTGTTAGTCAAGGAGGAGCACAAGAACACTTTCGGGGCTTGCTAAAATACCTTATATCTTGATTTTGATGGCAGTTACATGGTTGTATACATTTGTTAAACATTTACAATTTGGGTACATTTTATTGTATGTTAATTTTATTTCAATACAGTTGATTTGGAAAACACAGTGTCCTCCAAGTGATTCTGGTATTAGGGAAATCTCTGAGCAAATCCAATCTCCAACTGAATGCAACTACATTTTCTACAACAGTCACCTAGCCCTACCTGAATGTTTCTTATGTCTGAAGCTTGCTGCTAAACAATGCTGCCTTGCCCGCTTCTTGACAGCTCTGTCAGAAAATCTTTTCATGCTGAGTCTAAATAAACTTCCCTCTGACGGCCATATTTGGTTCAAGTTCTGCCCTCTGGAGCTACTCTCATATAATCTTTATTGACAGTCTTCAACTATTAAAAGCTGCCTATCTTGCAGACAGTATAACAGAGAGCGTTTATATAACATGCACTCTGAGAACTGACAGGCTTAGAATTTAATTCTGACCACGTCACTTTTGAGTGATTTTAAGCAAGCTACTTAACCTTTGTAGGCCTATGTTTCCTCAGCTGTTAAATATTCATAATAATAGCACTATGAGGATTATGAGGATTAAAGAGGTAATGCATGTAAGGCACTTAACATAACGCCTGGCATATGGCACATGCTCAATTATCATTACCAGCTCTCCTTATCTTTCTCACACAGGCTAATCAACACCAGGTACCTCAGTCTCTAAGACTTTAATTCCAGAGTGCTCAACATCTAGGTTTCCTAAAAATGCTATAATTTGTTCATGTAATCACAACTCATACTGTCATTCATTATTTTTTTCCACATTATAGATGCCTTAGGATCTGAATCCGTAGTCACAAAATGCTGACTTAAGAGGTGTTAATTATTTGAGGCAAACAATAAAGGAAAAAGGATCAGAAGAGACTTAGAATAAAGTATCGGATGAAGTAGTACTTGAATACAGTTTTGCAAACTAGGAGGCATATGAATAAAGGTGTATTTGACTGAAGAAAGAAGTGAGAATTTAACTTGTAATCTTGGCTAGACTTTCCAAGGTCTAAACTCATTTGCTGCGAGAGTACTTTATTACTTGACATATAAAGTCCTACTTCATTTAAATCTATGTACAATAAGCATGAGTTTAAAGCCCAAAATCTCAGGTAACTTTATCACCATGTTAAGGTGCTGCCTATAGATTATAGCAACCTCAAGACCTAAGGTATGAATGACAATATAAGTCAAAGCATGCTAGGCTGATGCTCTGCTTCTCCTTTGATTTTGGACAAGTTACTCCCCCTCTCAGGATATTAGTTTTCCTCTGTAAAATGAGAGGGTGTTGTCCAATACCTTCACTGTACTTTCTAACTTAAAACCCTATAATCTGGTTTACACATGTGCATGCATTTAGTGAACATATACTGATTTTTGGTGCATTTAATTGTATGCAAACTTTATGTGAATATTTTAAAATCCTACATACAAATAATATATTTTAGTTAATGATATGCATGCTAAAATGTTTAGGGCTTAAGTGTAATGATTTCTGCAACTTATGTTAAAACGCACCAAAAATAAGACAGATTAATGGGTGGATAGATGGATACATAGGTGATAAATTTCCTCAAATGGGTAAATCAGGTGAGATGACAATTCTACTTTAGATATACACATCCAAGAGAATTAAAAACATATGGCCACACAAAAACGTGAATACAATGCTTATAGCAGTATTATTCATAATAGCTAAAAGAGAGAAATAATCTAAATGTCCATTAGTAACAGAATTGATAAATAAGATGTGATATAGTCATACAATAGAATATTATTCAGCCATAAAAAAGAAGTACTTTTACAAGCAACAACATGAATGAAACTTGACTTCATTATGCTAAATGAATGAAGACAGTCACCAAGATTACATATTATATTATTTCATTTATATGAAATGCCCAGAATAAGAAAAACTATAGAGATAGAAAGTGGGTTAGTGGCTGCCTAGGCCTATGGGAGTGGGGATTTGGGGAGTGATGGCTAGTGAGTACAGGTTTCATTTTTGGGGTAGTGAAAGTATAAAATTGATTATAATATAAATGTATAATTTTATGAACATATTAAAAGACATTGAATTGTATACTTTAAATGGATGAATTGTATGGTGTGTGAATTATATCTCAAGAAAGCTATGTTAAAGATTAAAAAAAAAAAGGCAAAAAATTTATTGGGTCTCTCTCCAGTTTCTTCTCTACCCTATACCTCTTTAGTGCTAAGATCAAGAAGCGGTCTCACTCTTTCTCTCTCTCGTTTCTGGCTTCAGTGGCACTCGTAATTTTCTTAAATATTCCTAGAAAACTGCATCTCAGATTTTCTTTTGAAATTATATTTTACTTTTGTTCTTGGACTACAATAATGTGTGATGCTTTCCTGATTTCACTCATTCACTTTATCCTGACAAATTTATACTGAGTGGTTACATTGTGTCAGAAACTCTGTTAAACACCTAAGGTACAAAGTCAAATAAGACCAGGTGCCTGCCATCAAAAAGTTTACAATCTAGTAAGGGAGACAGATGTATAAACACATGGTAATATATCAATTGACATGCACTATAATTCAAGCATGTAGAAGTGCTAAGAACAGATTCTGCCACTAGATGTAGAGTTAGAAAATTTGGTTAAATGAAATAGGCGTAGTAGTTTTATAATCTTAAATAAGTCATTTAACTACTCAAAGTTCCAGTTTTTCAACTGTGTAATGGAGAAAATGCCACCCAACTCACTGGGTTATTGTGATAATTAAATGCAAACATGTGTACAAAAGTATTGTATAAACTATGTAATATCACTGTGTATTATAGTACACTGTGATATATCAATATTTTAGAAATAATCATTGCTTTGTTAACTTTCTTTGTAAATTAGTGAGAATAGAGTTAGTAATATGCTTTAAACTCTGAGAAAAAATAATATTTTTCCTGTAACTGAGAATAACAGATAGAATTTTAATAGTTTCTGGGGGAAAAAAAGGAAACAGCTTGAAATGTAATGAAGAAGATGAACAATAACATGGAAGAAGGGCTGAGACAAAGGCCAACCAGATAGTAAGCTTGAAGAGAACACAGGCATGGTAGAAAACATGGTGCTGAAGGCAGGGCTTTGAAGATGAAGAGAAATCTTATTTAGTAAGTTGCCATATATCTTTATTAGTCACATAAATTTTCTTTTAAAAAGGTGAAAGTGAAGGTAATTCAGTGAGCACAATATCTTCTCCAAGAATACTTTAAATACAAAGTTCTACTATAGTTCCAATTTCTCACAAATTAGGATCTAAGCATCTACATACATAGGGATAAAAACAGTCTGTTTTCTGATTGATTTAATGTTTGCTTGTCTGTAGAATGGTGACTTCTGGTAAAAACTGTGAATTATCTCCATATTTCCTATGCCTCTCCAATCCTTTAAAAAAATGGAAGAAATTATAAGCTAAAGAACAAGTAATCATAGGTCCATATAAAGTCAAGAAAAAAATAATGGTAAAAGTAAATTCACCCTACAATACAAATTGTCTGGAAAAACAATTTAAAATATAATCTGAAATGAAATACTCAGTGTAATATAACAGAGTGAATAGTACTGTTTGACATTTAATATTTCAATGTCCTGACTCTTCTGTGTATACATTTCAATCTTAATGACACAAAAATATAAAGTATTTTCAAAAAGTCTTTAACATTTAATACATTATCGCCAGCTCTTACTTACATGGGCACAATAAGAGACAGGAGAAAAATAGAGAACATAGATAATATTCATCACATATATGGGCTAAATTCTTGTATTTATCCCTATATACTTATAAAGATTACTAACAAGTACTTCTAATTGGAGCACAGAAACTGACAGATGAGAGTCGTGGGAAACAAGCTAAACTTAGGAAAAGGGAGACATTTTATTTACTAACCTAGAAAAATACTCACATGTTCAGGATCCAATGACTGCTATTCATTCAGCCTATAGGTATGGGTATACCCATGGCATTTCGGTGACCCCTTCTCCCAGACCACCATTACACACAACTGGTTATAAAATTTTTCTCAATAAATTGCTATAAATGTTTCTCAATAAATTGCTCCAATATGGTATTATTTAATAAAGGTAGGAAAGGACTAGGTTAAGAGTCTGGATTGAACTGGCCCTGGATTGAAAATTCCTTCATTGTGTTCAGATGCACTCTTTATCATTTTAGAGACTAAACCAGAAGGACACAAATTGAAGAAAAAATTGGAAACTAAAAGAATGATATTCACTAGAGACAATGGAACACAATGCCCTTCAGGGTCAGGGACAACACCTGCACAAAACAAGCTGTAGTGGATGTATGTGGCACCCGCCAGATCTCCCTTCAGGATTGAAGGACTTAGCCTCCCAGCTGCTGGGAGTGTTGCCAGCTGACAACCCTCTCTAGGAATTGTCCTTAGCTGAAAAGAGTCATCTTTTCCAAGGTCTTGCTGCCTGCATCCAATAATTAGTCAATGTGAGAGTGAAGGTCTGATCCCCTCATCTCCACTCTGAAAGGCCATCCCAGCTCTAGAGCTTCTGGCTCACTGAGTCCTTGTTTAGGAGGCATCACAGACCAGTGTCTCCCTCTGCCCAATTCTGCTTTCTTCCCTTTCCCCAAAAGTGTTGATTCTGAAGAACAATCTCCCCAAAAAATTCCTTTCATGCCAATCTCCATCTCAGAATCTGCTTTCTTGGAAACCAGCAAGCCAGGAAGATGTTGAACTACTGCCACGGAGTTTCATTGTGAAGAAACTATGATATTAGGAACACCACATATCTCTAGGTAATTCAGGACACTAAGTAATAGATCAGGTCCTTTCTTGGTATGGTGGTCAACTGAATAAGCTACAGAAAATCTGGAGAGGAGACAGAGGTGCCAAAGGAACATGAGAGGAAAGGTTAAAGGAATTTGAAATATTTATTTCAGAGACGAATGAAAGGGGAAAATCCCAGCACTTTGGGAGGCCCAGGCGGGCAGATCACCAGGTAAAGAGATCAAGACCATTCTGGTCAACATGGTTAAACCCCATCTCTACTAAAAGTGCAAAACTTAGCCGGGCGTGGTGACACGCACCTGTAGTCCCAGCTACTCAGGAGGCTGAGGCAGGAGAATTGCTTGAACCTGGGAGACAGAGGTTGCAGTGAGCTGAGATTGTGCCACTGCACTCCAGCCTGGCGACAGAGCGAAACTCTGTCTCAAAAAAAAAGAAAAAAGAAAAATGCTAGAATAATAGACCAACTTCGTAATGAAGGACATTTATTCATTTAATATTATGTTAATAACAATGATTTGAGTTTACTCTATGTTGGGAACTAGGCACATAACCTTATTTAAATTCCTCACAACAATTCTATGAGGTAGTTCAATTATTATGCCTGTTTTATAGACAAAGAAATTAAGGCTTACAAAGTTAAAGTAACTAGTCTGAGCTACTGCCTCTTCATGTATACTGTTAGAATCCGAGAAGATGAAAAGACCTGCTTACTTTTCCTAAATCCAGAGAGAAACTGACTAGTTGACATGGACAAATTAAAGAGTCTTTTTGGGGCCTCTGTTGCTATCTGTGTCAAATATAGTTTTAAATGGCCAGCAAGGTAAGTAATCAATATATAAAATCTTAAGGAGGAAGTATGTCTCAATGTACATTCATAGGCTGGGTGCAGCAGCATGTGCCTGTAGACTTAGCTACTGAAGAGGCTGAAGCAGGAGGATTGCTTGAGTCTAGGAGTTTGAGGCCAGCCTAGGCAACATAGTGAGACCTGCTCTCTAATTAAAAAAAAAAAAAAAAATACACAGTTTTCTTTCTTCAGCTTAACAATAGTCACTGTAATTGTTCTGACAAGTCGTGGTCTAAAAACAGGACCTTATTCCACATGAACATGCCACAAGTGCACTAGGAAAACAGGATAAATAGGAGGCATGATGGTATAGTAAACTTTGATGGGAGACAGATCTGTGTTTAAATCCTGATCTTGCTACTTACTAGCATTTGTGGTCTTGGATTAATTATCTGAACCTCACTTTCGTTATTGAGTCAATCTGGATAAAAATACTGTTCCTGCTTTCTAGGGTTGCTAGGATAATTAAATGAGATACGGTATAAAAGTATAAAAAGCAGGGTCTGGCATATGGTGGGTATTCAATAAACTATAATTTCCTTTTACTTCCTGTATCTCCCAAAACTATATAGTATATATTGAAAATCTCTTTCACCATTGTAGTTAAGCTTATTTGATAAAAATCAGTCTATTTTGTGAATAAAAAGTTACCAAAAAAGTGCTCAGAACACTCATTATCAAATACCAAGAGATTCAAAACACACCCAAGATACCAAAGTGAAAGTATAAGACTGATAAGTGACTTAGGAAGTCCAAGTATCTTCATACAACCATAATAGATAACAGTTACTGTGCTAGGCACTATTCTAAGCTCTTTACCTGCAGTAAGTTGTTAATTAGTCACAATAATCATATAAGGTAGGTAGATAAGGAAACCAAGACCCAAAGAAGTTAAGCAAAATGTGAAATAACAAAGAACCACTCAAGTCACTCTCACACAGAGCTGGTGCCACATTTTGAAAAACAACTTGTCGGCCGGGCGCGGTGGCTCAAGCCTGTAATCCCAGCACTTTGGGAGGCCGAGGCGGGTGGATCACGAGGTCAGGAGATCAAGACCATCCTGGCTAACATGGTGAAACCCCGTCTCTACTAAAAATACAAAAAACTAGCTGGGCGTGGTGGCGGGCACCTGTAGTCCCAGCTACTCCGAGACTGAGGCTGGAGAATGGCGTGAACCCGGGAGGCGGAGCTTGCGGTGAGCTGAGATCGCGCCACTGCACTCCAGCCTGGGTGACACGGCAAGACTCCATCTCAAAAAAAAAAACAAAAAAAACTTGTCATTATACATCAAGAGCTTCAAAAATAGTTAGAATAATAATAATATAAAAATATTCCTAAAATATTAGATGATACATAGTAGATATGAGATGGTATATGGAGGCCGGGCACAGTGGCTCATGCCTGTAATCCCAGCACTTTGGGAGGCCAAGGCAGGTGGATCACCTGAGGTCGGGAGTTCAAGACCAGCCTGACCAACATGGAGAAACCCCGTCTTTACTAAAAATACAAAATTAGCCGGGCATGGTGGTACATGCCTGTAATCCCAGCTACTTGGGAGGCTGAGGCAGGAGAATCACTTGAACCCGGAAGGCGGAGGTTGCAGTGAGCG
>NW_016803361.1:2954628-3003518 GCF_001698545.2 Rhinopithecus bieti
AAAAAAAAAAAAAAAAAAAAGTTTTTTATTTTTTAATGCATGACTTTTAACTCAGCAATTTCAAGTTGGGAAATTTAGCCTAAGCCAATAAACTGACATGTAGACAAAACATACACATCAAAGTGTTTATTAAAAGGTTACTTGTAAAACTTCAAAAAAACAAACAAAAAAAAAACCTCAAATGCCATTCACACAAAAAAAGTTTAGTAACCTATACTCAGGTGATGGAATATTAGGCAACCATTAAAATTATTTTAATGAAAACTTTGATGACACAAGCAAATGCTTATAATATCACATTACATGAAAAACCAAGATTAAAAGTTGTTCAAACATGGAAAAACCTGTTAACAGAGATGTAAGCTATCTCTGCATGATTACTTAATACTCATCTATACTTTATAGTATTTTCCAAGTTTTCTAAAAAGAGACCATAATGCTATTATAAGAAGAAAAAAAAGTGTCCATAAAAATAATACCTAACCATGCTATGATAAAGACACCAGCAATATCACTGATGCAGTGGGGCTACTGGGAAGGGCACTTACAGACCATCTGCTTACCTTCCCCAAGCACAGAGGAAAGAGACTGACAGTTGTCAGGGAGGGGCTAGTAGTTTCTGGTGCCCAGGGTGGAGACAAGGCACTAAGACAGAGCTGCCTTGTTAGATAAAGCTCTCTCTGGTCAGACACCCTTGCTGCCCTCAGTATAGCATCAGATTCAAGAAGGTTTATGAGTCACCAGTGAAGAGAAATTTCAACTGAAGGGAATAAAGAAGCCAGTGCTAAAAGTCTGACAAATCAGTATAAGGGCACACAGGGAACTTCAAGGGCTGCCAGCAATGTTCCACTTCTTGATACTTACCTGGTTTCATTTGTTGAACTGTGCATATGCTTTATGTATTTTTCAGTTTGTATGCTATATTAAATAATAAAATACATATTTTTAAATTCAGCAACAGCATCTTCCTAAATGAGACAGAAGAAGGCTTTAGAGGCAGAACAAGAAGGAACAATGCTCAATGCAGGCCTGAGAACAGGCCCAGAGGAATAGTAATCTCTCAATGTCAGCATATTGCTTTGTAGCTTACAAAGTGTTTCTATATCACAAACTGCATTTAAGGCTCAGAATTACTCAGAATAGAGACCTTGAACTCATGTCGGCTGATCACATCCAGTTGTTTTCCACTATACCAAATTCACACAAAATACATTTGTGGATTGAAATTAAGGTATTAAGGCATGAGTGCCCACAGACTTCCTCTAAGATCTTGCTTAACTAAAAAGAATTGAGGTATTGCCTACTCAGCTTCACTGGCCACCCTCTATCTGAGGACATTTCTATCTCCACCAGAAAATGTTGAGATTTTCTGATGCAGAACATAAAATATCAGAACAGGAAAACAGAATTGAGCCAGAAGAAAAGCAAGAAGAGAGCTTAGTCAAGAAAGAGGAAAAGGAAGAAGGAGAAACTATCAGACATCAATGAGAAAAAGTCTGTTGGGCATAGAAGTAGTTTGGAGGAGAAAAAGGACCTAAACACATGTGGCTGTAGTCTTTGGATTATATTTCTTTGAGCAAGACATGATGTGATTCCAACTTTTCTAGGGGCAGCACATTAATTGGAGCCAACTTCCAGATTGTTTGTAAAGAGCTGCAGGAGATAAGTACAAAGAATAAGACTTGATTCCTGCTTGTAAGGGGTTCACAGGCTTCTGAGGGGGAATAGACACATAAATGATTAAGGCTCCTTGCATGTGTAATGGAAGTGCAGAGATTAGAGTTACTAATTCTGCTTGGGAAAGCTGTGGAAAAGCCTCACGAAGAAAGGAACGCTGGAGCTGGGTGTAGGAAAATGAATAGGAGCTCACAGACCAAAGAGGGCAGCTATGGAGTGTGTTGTAGGTAACTGAAATAGCACAGAGACATTAAGCATTCACATAACACCACCACATTTTGGTGCCACTGAAACATAAGGAGCTGAGGTGGAGGGATAGGAAATGGGAAGCAGAGTAATCAGAGACGAGGTAGGGGTCCAGCCATAATCGGGTTGAAACAAGCCACGAAGGCTAGACTTCATTGTTTAGGGATTGGGTAGGGGGACATATTGATGTTTGTATATTTCAGTATTAACATGGTAGTACTGCAAAAAAGGATCATTGGAAAGAAATAGCAACAAGATAAAGGTGGGGGCGGGGGCAGGAAAATTAGGAGGCTGTTGCAAATAGAACAATGAAGGAGTTTTAGAACCGATGAATATGGGTTTAAAACCTGGCTTTTGTCACAAGTTATTTGATCTTGAGAAACTAAACAATCTCCCCAAACCTCCGTTTCTTCTTCTATAAAATAAAAATAATATTATCCTTGCAGAATTGTTGTTATGATAATTAAATATGATAATGTGTCTTGTAGTATTTGGCTACATATTAAGTGATAAATATTAGTAACATATGCATTGGTAGTAGAATGGCATTGAGGATAAGGAGACAGATTCAAGAGGTATTTATGAGATAATTGCCATCAACAGGATTTGGGGACTAATTGGATGTTTATTATAGGAAAAATGCAGAGAGTGGAAAAAATCCTGTATTTAGCAACTACTTTGTTCTCTACAACAGAGACATCTAATACCAACACACTAAATTGCTAACATCTATCTCTGCTAGACACCACGCCTAGTAGAACAGAATCTTCCAGCAATGCCATTTGGTGTGAATGTAGGTCTCTCTTCTTTCTTATATCTCCTCTACTTCATTGGTTAAAGTTAAGATTCTCCACTCAGGTTCCCCAAAAAAGTAAAAATTGAACTGTCATATGATTCAGCAATCCCATTGCTGGGTATATACCCAGAAGAAAGGAAATCAGTATATCAAAGAGCTGTCTGCACTCCCATGTCTGTTGCAGCATTATTCACAATAGCTAAGATGTGGAAGCAACCTAAGTGTCCATCAGCAGATGAATGGATAGAGAAAATGTGGTACCTATAGACAATGGAGTACTATTCAGACATAATAAGAATGAGTGTCATTTGCAAAAACTGGAAGTCATTATGCTAAATGAAATAAGCCAGACACAGAAAGACAAACATCACATGTTCTCACTTATTTGTGGGATCTAAAAGTTAAAACAATTGAACTCTTGGAGATAGAGAAGGAGGATGGTTACGAGAGGCTAGGAAGAATAGTAGCAGGGGCAGTGAGGAAGTGGGGATGGTTAATGGGTGCAAAAAAAATAGAAAGAATGAATAAGACCTACTATTTGATAGCACAACAGGAGGACTATAGTCAACAATAATTTAATTGTACATTTAAAATTAAGTAAAAGATCGTAAGCGGATTGTTTAAATCACAAGGGATAAATGCTTGAGGGAAGGGATACCCTATTTTCCATTATGTGATTATTATGCATTGCATGCCTATACCTAAGTATCTCATGTACCCCATAAATATATATACCTACTATGTAGGCACAAAATAAAAAATAAAATACATAACTTAAAAAAAGATTCTCCATTCAAATATTTCAAATTTTCAAAATAAATGTATTCAAAAACTGTATCAAGTAATTTAGATCCAAGGTAGAGTTGTTATCTAATTAGCAACAACATCAATTGCAAATGTTAAAAGAACTCCATATACTTGTAATGAAACCTCCAGTAGCCAATAAAGAAGGCCTACAACCAAACTGGAGATGATTAAAGTCACTGTTCCTGCAACTTGAGTATTGTACATATTGAAAGTCAATCAACACTTTATTTATCTGCTTTAATAGAAATGTTGAGATCAATTACAGGGCACAAATCACTTATAAACTATTTCATATAGTGAAATAAGTTGTGTGTAAATCTCTATTATCTCTTATGGCATCTTCAGTTACTGCACAGTGGAGGTGAAACAGGGCCCAACAATAGTTGAAAAAAGAATTGACCTTAGAGAAGATTCACATATTCCTAACTTTTGGGTTCCTTCTAAAAGCCCAGATAACACCACCCAAAAGACACTTCATTTTCGAGGGAAAAAATGGTCTAAAAGCTACCAAAATGAGCAGCCCAAATGCCACTGAAAATCCCCAAGGATGCAGACCACTGACTGCCCATCATGGCTTGGAGATGCCTGAATTACAGCAATAAAATGAAATTAAAGCTCTCATTGAGATCATCTGATGTGGAGCTTCAAAAAATTTTAAAGCAGATTTCTTGAAAGGGAAACATTTAAGAACTTAAAAGGAAGGGGAAGATTCCTTAATAAAAACAAAATATCCTACTAAATGACCGGTGGAGCTTAAATCCACAAATACTTGTGGTAACAAAGTAAAGCACTCATACACTTTTTCTCTTTCCCATATAATCACTGAGGAGAATGAAATTTTAGAAGGTGAAAATGGAGGATTTAGTACTATTCCTTCAACAAAAATAAGAGGCTGATATGGTTTGGCTGTGCCTCCACCCAAATCTCATCTTGAATAGTAACTCCCACAATTCCCACATGTTGTGGGAGGGACCCGGTGGGAGGTGAATGAATTATGGGGATAGGTCTTTCCTGTGCCGTTCTTGTGACAGTGAATGAGTCTCATGAGATCTGATGGTTCTATAAGGCGGAGTTTCCCTGCACAAGCTCTCATTTTTTTTGCCTGCCACCATCCACATAAAAATGTGACTCGCTCCTCCTTGCTTTCCACCATGATTGTGAGGCTTCCCCAGCCAGGTGGAACTGTACGTTCAATGAAACCTCTTTCTTTTGTAAATTGTTCAGCCTCGGGTATGTCTTTATTAGCAGTGTGAAAATGGACTAACACAGAGGTAAAACAAAAAACACTATGAATTTCTCAAACCCTCACAATTTAGTATCCATTGGGGCACTTTCTTGCTGGAAGGAACTATAAAATAAAAATTAAGATTGCTCCAATATGCTGCATAAAGGCCAAATAGCAAAAGCTTCTTAATCCAGGGCAACCGCACTTAGTAACTTAATGTAACATCAGATCTAGTATCTTCTTACATATAGAACGAATGTTTAATAAGAAAGGTTACCCTGATCCCAGTAAATATGTACAATTCTTATACGTCGATTTAAAAAATAAAATTATAAAAGAAAAGTTACCCAGGTCCTATGAAAAAGCACCCTAGTATAAGCTGCGAAATCTGAACCATGGCAGCATTAAGATACCTGCCCTCTAATACTAAATGGCAAAGGGAAAACAGAAGATGGATATCCATCTGTTACCAAACTGAAGCCAATTTGGTGACCTTCACCCCAATACCTGACTCCCACGACAAAGATCAATTTAAGAAAAATCTATTATAAAACTTTCCAAAGATAAAGCAATATACAAAAGCATACACACAGGATAATCCCAACCATTTAGGAAGTAATATGCACTGAAAAACAAAATCACTGGAAGGAAATATGCCAAATCATTAATTGTTTTTGTCTTTGGTGATAAAATTATTTTCTTCTATATACTTATATAACCTCAATACACTTTGATGCAATTTTACATTGTTTTTCTAAATTTTCCTTTTTTTTTTTCTTTTGAGATGGAGTCACGCTGTCGCTCAGATCAGAGTACAGCAGCCTGATCTTGGCTCACTGTGAGCTCCGCCTCCCAGGTTCACACCATTCTCCTGCCTCAGTCTCCCAAGTAGCTGGGACTACAGGCGCCCACCACCACACCCGGCTAATTGTTTGTATTTTTAGTAGAGACGGGGTTTCACCGTGTTAGCCAGAATGGTCTTGATCTCCTGACCTCGTGATCTGCCCGCCTCTGCCTCCCGAAGTGCTGGGATTACAGGCGTGAGCCACCGCGCCGGGCCTAATTTTCCATATTTTTTACAACAAGCAAGTAAGAAAATAAATGTTAGAAGAAAAATGAGAGGGAGGGAAAAATTTACTTCTAAATAAATGCTTCTAGAATCTTTAGAACACCATCATCTATTCTGAACGACGGAATCATCAAAAGCCTGTACTTATGCTTTAACAACATAACCAAAAGCCTAACACTTCACATGCCCCAGTCTCTGGTCTTTTCTGTGCTCGCTTTTCCTCTGTGCAAACTTGATAAAATGCTCTCAATAATCTTGTTCCATGAAAAGTGTGAATGAGAAGAAAAATAAGTAGAGCAAATTTTGAAGCGGGAAAAGAAAGAGCATGCGGAAAGGAATGACTGAAACTTTCAGAGAAATGGGTAGAAATGCATATAAAACTCCAAATGAGATACAATAGGAGCTGGGCTTACCAACAGGGAGGAGAGTGTGGAAAGAGTGCAATGGACAGGAGAGAGTAGTGTACAAAGAAAGGATAGAAGGAAACACAAACGTTGTATGACTTTTTTTTCCACATAGGATTCACAACATTCCTCAGAAAATTCAATTTAGTTGCCCTGTTCTAGTTTGCTAACCAGAACCAATTTAATTTTAAATCTACACTCAGAGCCAAGGGGGATGAGATATTTTGCAATTCCTTTTAGCTCCCTGTTGGAAGACAGAATCAGATTTAACCATTTCTGCTCTGGCTGTGATAACCATCCAGGTTTGTCAGAGGACCAAATGGTGTCCTTTGAAGATTAAAGAATGTAAAACTGTACCGAAATTACTTGCTATGTTTAACAACTTAATGGGAATGCATTTTTGAGGATGTGACAAATTGCTCTTGGTTTATCTGCAAGGGCATGAAATACTGGTACAAGAGAGCAATTTGTTACACAGACAATGTCTACCCCTTGCTGTAAATTTGCCCACTGTCACATACTATTTGACATCCAGTTAGGTGATTTTAAAAAACTAGTTTATTACTGCATCTAATGAGGAGCAGAAAACTGATATATGACTCTCTTAATTCTTCTCAGCTACCAGGCACACATTTCTCAGATATCAGTTTATGAAATTGTTTCTTGGTTTTATGCTCTGTTGTGACAGATAAGTAAACAAGCTGATAAAATCAAGTGCTTTCAAAAGGGAAAAGTTACCATATTCATGTAGGCTTCTGGCTTGTCACAAAACTTCAAACAGTTTCTGGTTCTGCTTACCATCTGCACAAATTTATTCCAAAGAACATAACAAAGTTTGTTTCTTGATTTCTTTCAACATAAAATAGAAATATTAAGTTTGGGGGTATTTATATTCTGGAAGATAGTCAGATCATTTATTCTGATTAATCTTAACACATAGGTCTGGCCCCTGCCTCTATACATAGCTCAGCCCCAGTCCCTTCCTCTGAATTTCCTTTTAATCAGCCTTTTCCACATCAGTATTGCCATGAATATCTCTAGAGCATCTATCTTCAGAACCATTTGTTTACCATGCCTCCTACTGTGAGGAAATGAGGCTGCTATTGGTCTGACTGAAGTTTCCCTTAGGCTATATGTGGCCTGTCTTTATTAAAAGCAAAATAAAGGCCTCACATGGGGACTTGGTAACTATTACAAGGGTTGCGCCGGGTTTTTTCGATTCTTGCTTTTTTGTTGGGGGTGTATGAAAGGAATCAACAGATCCATCCAAGACTATTTTATCACTGTCAACTTACATGCAGACCACCCCGACCCCCTGCTCACTATTAGTCTGTTGAAAATTGGAAGAATTTGAGGGGAAAACACTGGGATTTTTAATAGAAACAATTCTTATAGGCAAAATAAGAACTAAACTACAAAGATTCTAATTATACATTAGGTATTCAATAAACATGACGGTGATTCCAGAATTGTATTTTATATACCGTCATCTAATTTAGAAGTTGGCATCATCAGATTCCAAGATTGAGTGAAAAAACCTCAGTAATATAAATTATATAAGCAATCATCAGGTGAGCGGGTGGAAATGATTCTGAAACAGATAATTCTGAAATCAATCCTGAAATAGGACTATTTGAAAGGATTAACTTCTGCCTTAAAACCCTAGCTCTACAACTTAACTTCTCTGAGTATCCAATTCTTCATCTTTAAAAGGAAAATAGTATCTTCTCTCTCATAGAGCTGTTCTGACATTTAAGTCACCCAGTTTGGTGCCTGAATGAGGACTCAATAAATGGTACCTACCCTTATTATTATTATTTTTCTCATGGATTGTTTTCACTTACCACTGTAAGTTGAATGATAAATGCATAAATAGGTGAGTGAAAGTGAATGAATGAAGGAAGGAACAAATAAACGTTTAGTTAACACTTGTACGGGTGAAACTGGTAGGCATCTAGCAAGGAAGTTTCATTTCTTTTCTGTTGGTCTTTCTGATGGCAATGCCTGTAGGGAATTTTAATGAAGAGCCAGCACATATCATTAGAGACAGTTTTCTACAGATACAACACAACATAATTGTTCAGGTACAGGTTATACAGAAATGAAAATGATACCAGTTCAGGGCTATACTTGCAAGATAACTCAGGCTGTCAACTCTTGCCTCTTGCATCATCACATTTCTGTAGACATATGTGATACACATACAATGTGTTGACCCAGTAGTAAGGCAAGTAAGGCAACTGCTCTCAAGTAATGAAAATGGTCAGATTAAGATAAAAGCAACAACAATAACAAATCTATTTACTGAATATTTAAACTGAGTTTTCTTACGGTTCCTAAAATACATTTTCATTTTATTCATTTACATTCCATTACACAAACATTTGTTCATTAAGACTCTGTGGTACATATTGTGGAGCAATACAAAGAATGTAACTCAATTTTGGCATAGTTCAGCCAATATTTATTGAGGACCTCTCATGGGCCAAGCATGGTGTTGGTGCAAGGGTTGTAAAGAAAAATAAGATACAGCCTGGGGCCTTGAGAAAAAGGCACAAATAATTAAAATATAAAACATAGAGCCTGCAATTACAGACTGCTAAGAGATTTAATAGGAACATAAAAGATAAAGTCATCAGTGCTGACTAGAAATCAAGAAAAACTTCAAAGAGAATGTAATACCTGACCAGATATTTAGTAGCAGTGTGTAAAGTGAACAAGAAGAGCACATTCTACACAAAGAAATGAAGATACACATTAGCAGATAATATGCAGATACATAATTGGTTCCATAGCACTGGACTAGAAAGCATGAGGGGGAGAATAGAAGGAGATGAAGTTAGCAAAGTGGACATGGATAAATTCATGAAATGCCTCATATGCCATGACAGAGAGCTTGGATTATTTTTTCCCTCTAAATGCTAGTAAGCCATTGAAGGGCTCCAAAAACGTCAGATTTGGGTTGGAAATTATACAGAAGGCAAACTAAACTGCAACAAGATTAGAGGCAGGGAGAAAAGAGAGGAAGCTACTAAAATAACCCAAGGAAGTGAGGATGAGGGAACTAAGCGAATCTAACAGTACAAGGAACAGAGAAAATGAATACATTTTAAATACATTCAAGAGATAAAATTAACAATCATCTTAGATTAATCAATATTAATGGAAAAATAAAAGT
The DNA here is from genome assembly GCF_001698545.2 of Rhinopithecus bieti. Lineage (NCBI taxonomy): Eukaryota > Metazoa > Chordata > Mammalia > Primates > Cercopithecidae > Rhinopithecus > Rhinopithecus bieti. The sequence goes on from NW_016803361.1 coordinate 2,964,031, forward strand.
GAACAGTATGTACAAGTATGTTCTTTCTGCTAATATCAGAACAGAAATTTGAAGCATATAGAAAAAATATTAGATACCAAATGGCAAATTTCATCAAATTCCAGAAAAAATAAAAATAAAAGTACAGATAGTTGGGTAATGGTTGGATATGGTATCTGGAAAAGAAGGAATGAAGAGGTTTTTATGGAGGATGCTTTGATGCTACAGTATTTACTTTTAGGAGAAAATATCACTGAAATGGAAAATCATTTCTTGTTTCACTTGACATTAGCAGTACATTTGAAGAAAGTACTCCAGCGTGGCAAGGCAATATGTAACAGTGGCAGACATGGAGGTGCACTGCTCAGATCTCCCGTCAAGAGAACATGCTGCTAGAAGCATAGTTGTCTGACAGTCTCCAGCTGCTGTATGTTTAGATCCATTGCAGTGTTCACTCTGAGGTCATGCTCCCCACTTCCACACCTTCTGACCCCTGTGCTGCTCCCAGGCAATGACTAAGCACAGAAGGCAAGTAAAGCTAAGCCATCCTTTCTCCGTAATGTGGGATTTTTCTAATGGGGAACTTTTGCTTAGACTTCTGTTCCCAGCCTGGCCAATACTTTCTCAGAACTGCATTACTGACTGGGTTCTTCCTGCCCAATTTTCTTTCCTTCCTCTGCTCCTTTCATAGATGTTAGACCTGCATCACTGGCTGAAGGCTCTCCCTGCCTACTTCTGCTCCCTTCCCCTTTACTCAGCATGGATATTTCTCCAAATAAAACTTATATGTCTAACTCCATCTTCGTGTCTGCTGCTCAGAGGACCTTAACTGACACAATAGTTTAAGTAAATGTATTAAGAATGAAAATCACAGGGAAATGTGAATTCCTCCTTAGCGCATCTTACACACAAACCACCCTGGCCTCAGGGTTTTATTACGAATACACAACCCAGACCACTGTTTAACAGCCCTCACTGTCAGATATTTTACTCCTAAAGACTTACCCACCTCCCTTGGGCCATATGTTCCATTCTAACTTCCAGAACATCTTTTACTAACATTTCATATAATTGAATTAAATTAAACTTCCCATAAAACTGGATTGGACTAAAATAGTGAACACTCTATTCCAAAAGAATTTTATTTTCAACTAAGTAAATTCTCAGTTTAAATAATCATAGTCTGCTCTTTGAGCTCCAGGGGCACAAGCAATTCAGGCCGACAACATAGTCTCCTCTGGAGTACAATGTTCATCCACCTTCTCAGGAGAATTTGCCTTTCCTGCTGTAAACAGCTTCATCCAGCTGCCAGTAGAATATTTGGATGACATTGCCTTAGAGTCAACACACAAGAATTCTAGTCAAGGGAGGCAGTCTGACATAATAGTTAAGTGTGCAGGCTCTGTACTCCTACCACTTGCATCTAAATCCTGGTTCTACTAGGTGCTCAAACTAGGTGACTTCAGGCATGTTTCCCTCTGCCCCTCTCTGATCCTCCATTCCCTTATATGTAAATTGAATATAATACTAGTACCTATCTCATATGCTTGTTGTGAGGATTAAATGGGCCAAGGCAGATGAAGCATTTAGCACAGTTCCTGGCATATACTGAACACTCAGTAATTGGAAATTATTTATATATGTCATTGTTGTTAGTGGAAGCATCTGCTCTGAGAATAGATGGAGTTGTTTATCCACACCGGAGAAACCAGTGGCCATATAAAATGATCTGGCATTTTTTTAAAACTAGAAAGCAGAGAAGCTATGTACGTGGCCACACATTAAGGCTCAGCCTTCACTCACAGCAGCAAAGGGAAAGCTGGCCTCTTTCTGAATTAGGGGTAGACAGCTGGAGAGGGCCAAAAGAGGGATTACCAGAAGATTACGACGGTCAGGGGAAAGCTGAAATAACTATTTTAACAGACAATTTGTGCTCCAATTACCATCTAAATGTTCATGGTAAATAAGAATCCATAAAAACACATCTGTAAACCCCCAACTTTAGTGACTGGAGCTTTGCATGGTTCATTAGCACATACTCCTTTGCCCAACTGTGACATCACTTATCAGCAGACCTTCTCCTTTCATATTCCCCAGCAATTGAGGCCAGTGCTCCATGAGGACTTTTTCTGAAATCAATGCAGTCACAGATTTCCTCCTACAGGTGCAGGAAAAGCTTATTACATGAATATCTTTCATGGAGTTCTGTCACCTACCCTCTTGTTTCTCTTTTAAAGTAAGGGTTAGTAACTATAAATAAGTAAGTGCCAATTCACAAGGAGAGAATGGTGTGCTACATGCAAGTGATTAGCTGTAAGGAAAGGGCTAAGTCTCAGATCTGCACTCTAGACATGTGATGTCCAACAGAATTATAACGTAAGTCACAAATGCAAGTTACATTTAAAATTTTAAATTTTCTACTAACCACAAGAAGAAAAAATAAACAGGTAAAATCAGTTTTAGTTAATAGAAATGATTTAATTAATTATAAATATATCTAAAACATTCTTTTAACAGGTAATCAGTATAAAATTATCAATGTGATTTTTAATATTTTATGCTGTTTTCAAAATTCCATGTGTATTTCACACTTGCAACACACCTCAATTTGGACTTGCCACATTTTAAGTGCTCAGTATGTCCATGTGGATAGTGGTTACCAAATTGGATAGTGCCCTTCAGGGGAGCTGGACTGGGAAATGACAAGGTTCTATAAAAAACCAAGACACTATTATGGATGTTTGCCATTTTGGGATGCCTAGCATCTTTTGAACACTCTTTCTATCCTAGGGTAGCTTTCATATTATGAGTCTCATTTCATGAAGGTACAAAGGAGAACTCAATTTCTCAGATTCCCTTTCAGCTAATGCATTGGAAAGTAATGCATAATTGACCAATCAGATACCAATCAGAAACAACCATATGAGATTTGAATTATAAACAGAAAAAAATGAAGAACGTGGCCCTGTATATGTGGAATTAATTTTCTGGCAAGGCTGATGGTGAAGGTATCCAGCTTTCATGGACACCAGTTAGGGTGATCTGATATCTAATACTCAGAATCCATAAATACATGGTATGATATGCTTCAAGTATGGCCAGCAGCAGAGACAGTAGGGGCCATGCTGGCACCATTCCAAACAAACATGCAAAAAGAAAACTAAAAAAACTCTACACGTTAACTTAGTTCCCTGGCTTTTTAACTTTTTGTCGTTTCTCTTTATGTCTTATTTTAATGTCTATGTCTTGAAAAGTTGTTGTAGCTGTTATATTTGATTGGTTCATCGTTTATTCTTTCTACTTTAGTCAAGATAAGTTTATACACCACAACTATAAAGTTATACTATTGTGTGTTTTTCTGCATGCTTATTACGGTAATAATGATTTTTATATCTTCAGATGATACCTTGTTGCTCATTAACATCATTTTCTTTCAGATTGAATAACTCTCTGTAGCCTTTCTTATAGGACTGGTATGGTATTGAAATCCCTCAGGTTTTATTCGTCTGAGAATGTCTTTATTTCTCCTTCAGGTTTAAAGGATATTTTCTCCAGATATACTAATCTAAGAGTTTTATTCTTTCAGTACTTTAAATATCTCATGCCACTCCCTCCTGACCTGTAGAGTTTGCACTGAAAAGTCTGCTGCCAGACCTATTGGAGCTCCATTGTGCGTTCTTTTCTCTTGCTACTTTTAGAATCTTTCTTTATCCTTGGCCATTGGGAGTTTGATTATTAAATGCCTTGGGGTAGTCTTCTTTAGGTTAAATCTGCCTGGTGTTCTATAACTTCTTCTACTTGAATGTTGACCTCTTTCTCTAGGTTTGGGAAATTCTCTGATACTATCCCTTTGAATAAACTTTTTCTATCCCTATTTCTTTCTCTACCTCCTCTTTAAAGCCAGTAACTTTCAGATTTGTCCTTTTCAGGCTACTTTCTAAATCTTGTAGGCATGTTTCATTCTTTTTTATTCTTTTTTCCTTTTGTCTTCTCTGACTGTGTATTTTCAAACAGCCTGTCTCTAGGCTCACTAATTCTTTCTTCCGCTTGATCAATTCTACTGTTAAGAGACTCTGATAAATTCTTCAGCATGTCAACTACAGTTTTCAAGTCTAGAATTTCTGATTGATTCTATTTTATTATTTCAATGTTTTTGTTAAATTTACCTGATAAAACATTGAATTCCTTCTCTGTGTTATATTAAATTTCTTTGAGTTTCCTCAAAACAGCTATTTTGAATTCTCTGTCTGAAACGTCGTATACATCTATCTCTCTGGCATTGATCCCTGGTACCTTATTTAGTTTATTTGGTGAAGTAATGTTTTCCTGAATGATGTTGGCACTTGTAGATGTTCTTTGGCATCTGGGCATTAAAGAGTGATGTAGTTATTGTGGTCTTCACAGTCTGGGCTTATTTGTGCCTGTCTTTCTTGGGACGGTTGTCCAGGTATTCAAAGGGACTTGGGCCCCAAGCCCAATAATGCTGTGGGTTTTGTACACTCATAGAGGTACTGCTGTGGTGGTCTTGGATAAGATCCAGAAGAATGCTCTGGATTACCAGGCAGAAACCCTTGTTCTTTTCCCTTACTTTCTCCCAAACATATGGAATCTCTCTCTTTCTGCGCCGAGCCACCTGGAACTGGGGGATGTAGTGATGCAATCACCCCTGTGGCCACCACCACTGGGACTGTGCTGGGTCAGATCCAAAGCCAGCACAGCCCCAGATCTTTGCCCAAGGCCCTTCCCTTCAGGGTAGTGAGTTCTTCTAGGCTCCAGGTGTATCCAGAGATGCTGTCTGGGAGCCAGAAGATGAAATCAAAAATCTTAGAAATTTATGTGATATTCTATTCTACGGAAGCTAAGTTGAGGGAAAGGAAGTAAAGGGGAGGGAAGAATAGGAAGGACTTTGCATTGTACTGAACCACAATACAAAGTTCTTCCTAGTCTTCCCTCCCCTTTCCACAAGATGTAAGACAAAGTACCCTTTAACTTTGATCTCCTCTCCTTAAACAGAAAGAAGCAGTCACTTTCATTGCTACAAGCTGCAATCCTGGGGTTGGTGGAGGGATGACTTATATTTATTCTCCCATAGCTGTGCCAGCTGGTGTCTCCCTAGGTCATGTTCCACTCCTAGTTCACCGGCTTGAAGCCCAGCCTAGCACTAGGAGTTGCCTAGGAATTGCAGTCCTTGGGTCCTAGACTGTCTTTCAAGTTTACCTAGGACCCCAGAGCACTTCAGCCCAAAGTGGTGAGGCTTGCATAGAAACTCAAGTTTGGACCACTGGGATGGGTGATTCCCCTTTGGCTAGAGCTGGTCCAGATGCTCCCAATGTGCGCAGGCACTGGCTGAGCTCAATACAGCTTTATTTTCCACTGTACCAGGGCAGCACTGAGTTCAATGTAAAGTCCCCTAGCAGCTGCCCTCTCCCTCCCCAAAGTACACAAGTTATCTCTCTGTACTGCATGGCCACTGCGGGGGGATGGAGGTGAGGTGGTGTCAGTGATTCTAAAGTATCTCTCCTGCCCTCTTCAATGCCTCTGTCATTAAATCCAAGCACTGTGGATATGACATTAAGTCCAGGTACTGTGATTGCACACCTGATTGCTGGTTTTTGTGATGGGGCTTTTCTGCGTGCAGATAGTTGTTAAGATTTGGTGTTCAAGCTAGAGAGACCAACAGTGAAGACTTCTATCCCATCATCTTGCTCCACCTCCCTAGATCTTATTTAAACCTTCTGTTTTAATTGGCTTTTTTTTTTTCTTGACACTGCTCTGGCAGGGTATAAGTGAGGGCACTGCTTTGTTTCTGCCAGGTGGATGTCAAAGTCCAGGTTGCCCATTCAGCATTCATTGACGCCTAAGGGAAGGCTCCTCATTATTGCTGAGCAGGTGGGTAAGTTCCACATCTCCAAGGTCTCAACTAATACTGCAGTGAAGTGGGAGGGTGTTCCCTCAATATCAACCAGTGGGGATGAAGTTCAGGCTCTCAACTTGGACACCATCCTGGCAAGGACGTTGCGGGAGCACATTCGAGTTTCACGAGGGTAAGTCCAGGCTCCCTACTCAGCCTTTGTTTGTGTGAGAAATAGGACACAAATTTTTTATGACATTTGGCTAGGGTGGAGTGGTTATTATGCAAAACCTTTCTGTCTTGCTAGATTGCTCCCTTATTGATCTCCTTGGCTACAGAAAACTGGCTTTTGTTGGGGTCTTTTGTGTTTGTATTTGTTGATATTTCCAGGTTTCCAGTTTCTTCAGCTCCAAGTTTGGGATATTTAAGACAAGAAGAAAACCCAGGGAACTCACCATCATGTTGTTCCTTGGGTTCTTGGCTGACTTCTTTTCACCTCTGAATCTTCTTATATGTTTTATATATATAATATTTACAGTTTTTAGTTACTCTTAATATGAGGAATAGGGGAAAGTATATTTACTCTATCTTTTTGGAAGTAGAAGTAAGTGTCATTGCCTTTTAAAATACTGAATATACATTCTTTATTTAATAAACAATAAAGATCTTTATTCTTTATTATCTATTTCCCCCTGGTAGAAAGTGAACCTCAAAAGGGCATGCTTTTTGTCTGGCCATAGTAACTTATTGAATGAACTTATAAAGCCACAAAATGAATGCTATTGGAAAATACATCATTTTTAAGTTTTATTTTTTAAATTGGTGCTAAACCAGTGGGAGGAGGTCTGAAGGTAAATAGGAGTGAAGGAAAGGTCTACATAAGAATTATAAGTAAGAGACAAAATTAAAATTAAATATAACCAGACAGTAGTGAAACAATTTACAGAGCTCAACTGAGGGAAGGTAATGGTACAATACAGCTAGGATTACCCACTCATGGAAATAGATCTAATGTTGCCTACTTCCATGATGAGCAAGCACTAAATAAAGCATGAAGAAAAGGAGGAATGCTTCATATTAGCTTTTTGGGTAGTGGAAAAGGTTTGGTCTCCTTAAATTGTCACCAACCTGTTTGCCTAAATACCTCTTCATTGTCTTCCCTTCTAATCACCCTCTCTCCAGCATTGACAACAATGGTCAAATATCAACCTGTCTTCAAGGCACCATTAAATAAGCATGAGACATACTTTTCCCACCAAGCTCACAAGGTAAAAAAATTTTAAAAGACAGTGATTGCGACACATTAAATAAAAAGTTGTGATACATCTTGTCCCTTACTTATCCTTATTTTTCCCATGCCACTAAAACCCTGCTCCCAAACTGTAAATTAAAAGAAAAGGAAAAAACCAAACAAACAAACTTAAGCTTTTATTTATCCATTTACCACCAAATGCCACAATTCTACCACAAACCCATACCTTCTTTCCTATTAATACTCATGGTACACCACATGTGCCCTTGTAAACACAAATAGCAGGCACAAAGTTCTAGAAACACACACCACTGTCAATGTGCCAGGCAAAAGAACAAAGAAATTGGAAACTTCAGCATCAGTGGATACTGCAGATGCTATAATCTTCAACTTTTTCACTGTTTATAACCTATAGCTAAGCAAGGCTTTCCTTGACCAGGGTTGTGGTACTACCTCTACTCGTGATAAAATAAAAATTTTAAAACTCTAGACTTCAGATTTCCTGTCTGCAAAATGGAAAATGGAGGAGGAAAAGATAATATTCAAGATCCTTTCTGGCCCTATTGATCCAGGTTTTTACATACTAAAGCTATCTTCATACTGAACAAGGAGAAGATAAGCCCAGTTTTGTAAAGAAGCTGAGTGGCTTCTGAAGACCTAGGGTAGTTGCCAGAAGAATTCCAACAATCAAAAGTTGAAAGACTATAGATAAGAGGCTTGCTCTGGAGTGACCCAGAATTGTTTAATGTCCCTAATGGAGAAAAAATAAGACTCTATATTCATATTTGCTTTTATTTGGATAAAGAAAGTCTAGAACAGAGGTCAGCAATCTACTGCCAGTGGGAAAAATCAGCCTAAGTTTGTGTTTGTTTAAAACAAACAGCCCATGAACTGAGGATGATTTTACATTTTTTAATGGTTCAAAACTGAATAATATTTCATGACACAGAAAATCATTTTAAACATTAAAATTTCAGTGCCATAAAGTTTTATTGGCATGTAGCCAATAAAATTTCAGTACCTATAAATAAAATTTTATTGGCTATTGGCCTATAGCCATGACCTTTTGTCTATGAGTGCTTTTTTTTTTTAAAAAAAAAATTAAGTTCTGTGGTACATGTACAAGATGTGCAAGTTTGTTACATAGGTAAACATGTGTCATGGTGGTTTGCTGCACCTGTCAACCCACCACCTATGTATTAAGCCCAGCATGCATCAGTTCTTTTCCCTAATGCTTCCTCCTCCACTCCCGGTAACAGGCCCCAGTAAGTGTCGTTCCCCTCCCTGTGTCCATGTGTTCTCATTGTTCAGCTCCCACTTATAAAAGAGAACATGCAGTGTTTGGTTTTCTGTTCCTGTGTTAGTTTGCTGAGGATAATGGCTTCCAGCTTAATCTATGTCTCTGCAAAGGGCATGATCTCATTACTTTTTATGGCTGCATAGTATTTCATGGTGTATATATACCATATTTTCTTTATCCAGTCTATCATTGATGGGCATTTAGGCTGATTCCATGTATTTGCTATTGTGAATAGTGCTGCAATGAACATACGTGTGCATGTATCTTTATAATAGAATGATTTATATTCCTTTGGGTACATACCCAGTAATGGGATTGCTGGGTCAAATTATATTTCTGGTTCTAAATCTTTGAGGAGTTACCACACTGTCTTCCACAATGGTTGAACTAATTTACATTTCCACCAACAGTGTACAAGCATTCCTATTTCTGCACAACCTCACCAGCATCTGCTGTTTCCTAAGTTTTTAACAATCGCCATTCTGACTGGCATGAGATGGTATCTCACTGTGGTTTTGATTTCTCTGTGATGTTGAGCTATTTTTCATGTGTTTGTTGGCTGCATGTATGTCCTTTTTTGAGAAGTGTCTGTTCATATACTTTGCCCACTTTTTGATGGGGTTTTTTGTTTTTTGCTTGTAAAATTGCTTAAGTTCCTTGTAGATTCTGGATATTAGCCCTTTGTCAGAGGGATAGATTGAAAAATTTTCTCCCATTCCATAGGTTGTCTGTTTATTCTGGTGATAGTTTCATTTGCTGTGCAGAAGCTCTTTAGTTTAATTAGATCCCATTTGTCAATGTTTGCTTTTGTTGCAATTGTTTTTGGAGATTTCATCATAAAGTCTTTGCCCATGCCTATGTCTTGAATAGCATTGCCTAGATTTTCTTCTAGGGTTTTTATGGTTTGGGGTTTTACATTTAAGTCTTTAATCCATCTTGAGTTATTTTTTGTATACGGTGTAAGGAAGAGATCCCATTTCAATTTTCTGCATATAGCTAGCCAGTTCTCCTAGCACCAGTTATTAAATAGGGCATCCTTTCCCCATTGCTTGTTTTTGTCAGATTTGTTTAAGATCAGATAGCTGTAGATGTGCAGTTTTATTTCTAAGTTCTCTGTTCTGTTCCGTTGGTCTATGTACCTATTTTTGTACCAGTACTATGCTATTTTGGTTACTGTGGCCTTGTAGTATAGTTTGAAGTTGGGTAACGTGATGCCTCCAGCTTTGTTCTTTTTGCTTAGGATCATCTTGGCTATGCAAGCTCTTTTTCAGTTCCATATAATTTTAAAGTAGTTTTTCTAATTCTGTGAAGAATCTCAATGGTAGCTTAATGGGAATTGCATTGAATCTATAAGTTGCTTTGGGCAATATGTCCATTTTCACGATATTGATTCTTCCTATCCAGGAGCATGGAATGTTTTTCCATCTGCCTGTGTCCTCTCTGATTTGCTTGAGCAGTGGTTTGTAGTTTTCCTTGAAAAGGTCCTTCATTTCCCTTGTTAGTGGTATTCCTAAGTATTTTATAATCTTTGTCACAATTGTGAATGGGAGTTCATTCATGATTTTGGTTTCTGCTTGTCTTTTGTTGGTGTATAGGAATGCTTGTGATTTCTGCACATTGATTTTGTATTGTAAGACTTTGCTAAAGTTGCCTATCAGCTTAAGAAGCTTTTGGGCTGAGATGATGAGGTTTTCTATATATAAGATCATGTCATTGGCAAACAAAGACAATTGGATTTCCTCTCTTCCTATTTGAATTTCCTTTACTTTTTTCTCTTGCCTAATTGCACTGGCCAGAACTTCCAACACTTGGTTGAGTAGGAGTGGTGAGAGAAGGCTTCCTTGTCTCATGCCAGTTTTCAAGGGGAATGCCTGTAGTTTTTGACCATTTAGTATGATATTGGCTGTGGGTTTGTCAAAAATGGCTCTTATTATTTTGAGGTACATTCCTTCAACATCTAGTTTATTGAGAGTCTTTAACATGAAGGTATGTTGAATTTTATTGAAGGCCTTTTCTGAATCTATTGGGATAATCATATGGTTTTTGTCTTACGTTCTGTTTATGTGATGAATTACATTTATTGATTTGCATATATTGAACCAGCCTTGCATTCTGTGGATAAAACTGACCTGATCATGGTGGATAAACTTTTTGATGCACTGCTGGATTTGGTTTGCCAGTATATTATTGAGGATTTTTGCATCAATGTTCATCAAGGATATTGGCCTAACATTTTCTTTTTCTGTTGTATCTCTGCCAGGTTTTGGAATCAGGATGATGCTGGCCTCATAAAATGACTTAGAGGGAAGTCCCTCCTTTATAATTGTTTGGAATAGTTTCAGAAGAAATGGTACCAGCTCCTCTTTGTACCTCTGGTAGAATTCAGCTGTAACTCCATCTGGATATGGGCTTTTTTTTTTTTTTGGCTGGTAGGCTACTTATTACTTCCTTAATTTCAGAACCTGTTATTGGTCTATTCAGGAATTTAACTTCTTCCTGGTGCAGTCTTGGGAGAGTGTATGTGTCCAGTAATTTATGCATTTCTTCTAGATTTTCCAGTTTATTTTCATAGAGGTGTTTATAGTATTCTCTGATGGTTGTTTGTATTTCTATAGGGTCAGTGATGGTATCCCCCTTATAATTTCTGATTGTGTTTACTTGAATCTTCTCTCTTTTCTTCCCTATTAGTCTTGCTAACAATCTATCTATTTTATTGATTTTTTTCAAAAAAACAGCTCCTGGATTTGTTGATTTTTTGAAGGGTTTTTCATGTCTCTATCTCCTGAGCTTGGTTATTTCCTGTCTTCTGCTAGCTCTGGGGTTTGTTTGCTCTTGGTTCTCTAGTTATTTTAATTGTGATATTAAGGTATTGATTTAAGATCTTTCTAGTTTTTTGATGTGAGTATTTAGTGCTATAAATTTCCCTCTTAACACTGCTTTAGCTGCGTACCAGAGATGCTGGTATGTTGTCTCTTTGTTCTAATTGGTTTCAAAGAACTTCTTGATTTCTGCCTTAATTTCATTATTTACCCCAGAGTCATTCAGGAGCAGGTTGTTCAATTTCCATGTAGTGGTATGGTTTTGAGTGGCTTCTAATCTTGAGTTTTAATTTGATTGCACTGTGGTCTGAGATACTGTTATGATTTCAGTTCTTTTGCTGAGGGGTGTTTTACTTCCAATTATGTGATCAATTTTAGAATAAGTGCCACGTGGCACTGAAAAGAAATGTATATTCTGTCATTTTTGAGTGGAGTATTCAATAGATATCTATCAGGTACACTTGATTTAGAGCTGAGTTCAAGTCCTGAATATCTTTGTTAATTTTGTCTTAATTGTCTGTCTAATACTGCCAGTGGGGTATTAAAGTCTCCCACTATTATTGTGTGGGGGTCTAAGTCTCTTTGTAGGTCTCTAAGAACTTGTTTTATATGAATCTGGGTACTCCTGTTTTGGGTGCATATATATTTAGGATAGTTAGCTCTTCTTGTTGAATTGAACACTTTAACATTATGTAATGTCCTTCTTTGTCTTTTTTTATCTTTGTTGGTTGAAAGTCTATTTTGTTAGAAACTATGATTGCAACCCCTGCTTTTTTCTCCTTTCCATATACTTAGCAAATTTTCCTCCATCCTTTTATTATGAGTCTATGTGCGTCTTTGCACATGAGATGTGTCTCTTGAATACAGCACACCAATGGGTCTTATCTTTGTATACAGCTTGCCATTCTCTGTCTTTTAATTGGGGCATTTTGCCCATTTACATTTAAGGTTAACATTGTTATGTGTGAATTTGATTCCATCATCATGATGCTGGCCGGTTAATTTTGCAGACTTGTTAATGTAGTTGCTTCATAGTGTCATCGGTCTGTCTACTTCAGTGTGTTTTTGCAGTGGCTGGTAATGGCTTTTCTTATCCATGTTTAGTGCTTCTTTCAGGAGCTCTTGCAAGGCAGGCCTGTGGTGACAAAATCCTTCAGTATTTGCTTGTCTGAGAAATATTTTATTTCTCCTTCGCCTATGAAGCTTTGTTTGGCTGGATAAGAAATTCTGGGTTGGAATTTCTTTTCTTTAAGAATGTTGAATATTGGGCCCCAATTTCTTCTAGTTTGCAGAGTTTCTGCTGAGAGGTCTGCTGTTAGGCTCATGGGCTTCCCTTTGTAGGTGACCTGGCTTTTCTCTCTTGCTGCCCTTAACATTTTTTCCTTCATTTTGACCTTGGAGAATCTGATGATTATGTGCCTTGGGGCAGGGGCAGATCTTTTTATGGAGGATCTTATTGGGATTCTCTGGATTTCCTGAATTTGAATATTGGTCTGTATTTCTAGGTTGGGGAAGTGGAATTTCTCCTGAATGATATTCTGAAGGCTGTTTTCCAACTTGGTTCCAATCTTCCCATCTCCTACAGGTATCCAAACAGTCATAGGTGTGGTCTTTTTACATAGTCCCATAATTCTCAAAGGTTTTGTTTGTTTATTTTCATTCTTTATTCTCTTTTCTTATCTGCCTGCCTTATTTCAGCAAGATAGCCTTCAAGCTCTGATACTCTCTCCTCTGCTAGGTTGATCTGGCTATTGATACTTCTGTTTGCATCACAAAGTCCTCACGTTGTGTTTTTCAGCCCTATCAGGTTACTTATGTTCCTCTCCACACTGGTTATTCTAGTTAACAGCTCCTGTAATCTTTTATCATGTTTCTTAGCTTCTTTGCATTGGGTTAGAACATAATCCTTTAGCTCAGTGAAATTTGTTATTACCCACTTTCTAAAGCCTACTTCTATCAGTTCATCCATCTCAGCTTTAGCCCCATTCTGTGCCCTTGCTGGAGACATGTTACAATCATTTGGAGGACAAGAAGCATTCTGGCATTTGGGATTTTCAGCATTTTTGCATCGGTTTTTCCTCATCTTTGTGGATTTATCTACCTTTGATCTTTGAGGCTGATAACCTTTGGATGGGTTTTTTGTGGGGTCTTTTTTGTTGATGATGATGTTGTTGTTGCTTTATGTTTGTTTTTCTTCTAACAGTCAGGCCTCTCTTCCACAGGTCTGCTGCAGTTTGCTGGGGGTCCATTCCAGACCCCGTTTGCCTGGGTATCACCAGTGGAGGTTGCAGAACAGCAAAGATTGCTGCCTGCTCCTTCCTCTGGAAGCTTCATCCCAGAGGGGTACTGACCTGATGCCAGTTGGAGCTCTCCTGTATAAGATGTCTGCCAATCCCTATTGGGAGGTCTCACCCAGACAGAAGGTACAGTGTCAGGGACCCTCTTAAGGAGGCAGTCTGTCCCTTAGCAGAGCTGGTGTGCTGTGCTGGGGGAATTCCCCCTCATCGGGATCAGCTGACTGGAGCTGGTGGACTCCTGCAGGGATGCCTGGCCTGGTGAGGAGGGATCTAGAGAAGCAGTCTGGCCACAGACACTTTGCTCCACTGTGGGGAATTCTGCCCAGTCCAAACCTCCCAGTCTCCTTAGCACTGTCAGGGGAAACCACCTACTAAAGCCACAGTAATGGCAGTCGTACCTCCCCAGCCTGGGAACTCGTTCCCTCCAGGCAGACTCCAGACGTCTATACTGGCAACGGGAATTTCAAGCCAGTGGTTCTTAGCTTGCTGGGCTCCATGGGAGTGGGACCCACTGAGCGAGACCACTTGGTTCCCTGGTTTCATCCCCCTTTCCACAGGAGTGGACAGTTTTCCTGTCTCACTAGAGTTCCAGGTACCACTGTAGTATGTAAAAACTCCTGCAGCCCAGTGCCTGCCTGAACAGCCACCCAGTTTTGTGCTTGAGACCCAGGAGCCTGGTGGTGTAGGCTCATGAGGGAATCTCCTGATCCCCAGATCACAAAAATCTTTGGGAAAAGTGTACTACCCCTGGTGGGTAGCACAGTCCCTCACCACTACCTTGACTGGAGAGGGGAGGTGCCCCCAACTCTGTGCACTTCCCGAGTGAAGCCATGCCCCACCCTGCTTCTGCTCACTCTCTGTGGGTCACACCCACTGCATAGCCAGTCCCAGTGAGATGAACTGGGTACCTCAGCTGGAAATGCAGAAATCACCTGCCTTCTATGTTGGTCTCCCTGGGAGCTGCATATCAGAACTGCTTTTATTAGCCATCTTGGCCCCTCTTCCCTATGAGTGCTTTTAATGCTACAAGAACAGAGTTGAGTAGCTGTGACTGAGGGATTATAATGGGGGGGGGCCCATAAAGCCTAAAATACTTAGAGATTATATGGCCCATAAAGCCTTAAAATACTTACTTATTTTAAAAGTTTTCCAACTTTTGGAAAATTTAAGTTTTCAACCTCCTCCTCTAAAACAATATACAACAAAGTTTTAAAATAATTACCTGTGAGAAGGGTAAAGGATGAGGGCAAAAATGGGAGACTTGTATTGAGTATCTTTGAGTATTATTTCGATTTTTAGACTACATAAATGTATTTTACCTATTAAAATAGCTTTTAAAATAAATTGCAATGGTTTCTGCAAAGACCATTTCTGTACCCTTGTGGTAGCCAGTCTCCAAGACAGGCCCTAATGATCCCCACCCCTTGGTATTCATAGCCCTTTGTAGTCCCCCCACATCATACTAGGAAGGTCTGTGTGACAAATAACACATGGTGTGTCACTTCCAAGATTGGGTGATAAAGACAATGGCTTCCATCTTATTCTCTTACTTTCTCTCTCTTTCTCTCTCTCTCCCCCTGTCTCTCTGTACACTAGCTCTGGATAAAGCCAGTTGTCATATCATGAGGACATCCAGGAAGCCTAGAGAAAGGCTATGTGGTAAGGAACTAAAGCCATTGAGCAACAGCTAGATAGGAACTGAGGCCTGCTAAAAATCATGGGAATGATTTTCTAAATGTATACTCCCCAAATTAAGCCTTCAGATTAGACTGTTGCCTCAGCCAATATTTTGAATGAAATCTCATGAGAGACCTTAATCAGATCCATCCAGTTTAGCAGCTTCCAATTCTTTCCCCATAGAAACTGAGTTGATTAATGTTTGTAGTTTAAGCCACTCAGTTTTGGAGTAGTCTGTTACACAGAAATAGATATCTAATAAAACAATCATCTTTGACTTTTGAGAGAAAAGAAAACATGGGATAGGGTTGAGGACCAGAATCCCAGAGAGGGAGCAGCAAGAGGTACAGGGAAGATGCTGATGGGCCAAACAATGTAAGAACAAGAATACAGATCAATTTGAAAGGCAAAGGGTAGTAACAGGTAATGACCTCAAAAATGATTGACATGAGTCCGTAAGTGCCCAGATGGAAAATGTATTAAGGGACAGTATCTAAAGCAGCTGAGACAGAGAGCAAGAGGACAGGAAGGAGGCAGGAAAGAGCTCTGCTGGACTGGGATTTAAAACACCAGCATTTCTTAAGCCAAATGGGACCCTGAACAAGCCTCTCGGTCACTCTGGGTATTTAGTTTTCTTATCTAAAAAGGAAAGAGATAGGATGACTATAAATTCTACCATTGGAATATTCTCCTTGTACAACGCTAGAGGTGGTAGCACTGCCTTGGATGAATTATAGTTTATACTGTTTCAGTGGTTTTGAAGGACAAGCCATTGGTAGGGCATCTTCTCAGTCTGGAAAGCAACCCAATTTATGCATATGCATGTATCATTTATTCAGTAATTGTTTACTGAGTGTTTCCTCTGTTCTAGGCATAACATACTAGGCTGTAGACAGGAGAAGGGATTAGAAAGGTCAATAAGGCACAATACCATTCCTCAAGGGACCCACAATATGCTAATTCTGCCTGGCCTAATGCCTATTAGCTTAAGTAACAAGTATCCTCGTTCATCCATCCATGATTGAAATCCTTAGTTAGCTTCCAGTTTCTTCGTCCTTGACCTTTTAAAGATTTTACATCTATTCTTTTATCTTCTCCACATTGCTAACTTTGGAAAGAAAGGGTACCTGAAAGCCAGGGACCTTACTGAGCACTATTCATTTTAATAACCAGGGAAACCATTATGCCTCTTTTTATGAGTACTACACATCTATTAATGGAGCCTAAGATTGCCTTAGATTGTTTTGCTGTCACGCCGCAATGGTTGTTCAATCAACTGCAAATTCACCTAGGTGCAAATTCATCATTTTAGCTACAAGATGTATGACATGGAAGCCTTGGTAAATTGCTTTGCTGAAATCAATATACCTTTTGTGTATGGAATTCCCCAATACATCAAGCCACTAACCTCGCCCAAAAAAAGAAGCGAATTTACTTTGGCAGGATTTCTTCTTAGTGAACCTAAGTCGGCTCTTACTGATTAACATTTTTTCTTCTCAATGGTCACAAAGTATAAGCTTTATAATTCTCCAAGTTGTTTTTATAGATACTGAAACATAAAAGAACTCTATTATTAGGTTAATATTTCCAGAATTCACTCCTTTTCTTTAAAAACTGATCTTTGGCTCACATTTGATCTGCTGATAGCTTTCTCTACTTATCATATTTGTAGATGGTATAGAAAATGCTCTCATTGTTTTATTTACCCTCTTAACCCAACCAATGAAGAAGAAATGCAGTATAAATTATGATCCATCAACATAATGAAATAATATATTACCATTAGGTTATCATTTTAATTGCTACTGAGAAGGACAGAAAATATTTGCTATGTAATATTAAAAGCACAATAGAAAGTGAGAGGTAGACAAAATTATAACTCTGTAAATGTTTTGGGGGTGCAAAGAGGCTTAGAAGACAGTATGCAAAAGTGCACCAAGTAAATGGAATTGTGGGTAATTACTTTCTTTTCAAAGTTTTTCTTTAATTTTCTATCTGTTGTTTTCCTTATCAAAACTCCTTTAGAGGAAATGAAATGGTACCTAAAAAGAGAGACAATTAGATAATTCTGATGTCTTGTTTAGCATTTACTGTTCACATTGCAGTATTTCATTGTTGCCCATTCATCAAAATTAGCTGGGATAAAGACGGAGCACAGATTATATAGTTGATCCTTGAACCACACAAGTTTGAACTGTGCAGGTCGACTTACATGCCGATTGTTTTCAATGAGATATATTGGAACATTTTTTCAAGATTTGTGACAATTTGAAAAAGCAGACAAACCATGTAGCCTAGAAATATCAAAAAAATAAGGAAAAGGTTGTGATGAGGACATAAAATATGTATAGCTATAGTCTACTTTATCATTTTCTACCATAAAATATTACACAAATCTATTATAGAAGATCAAAATTTGTCAAAACTTATGTGCATGACCAGACATGGCAGCTCACAACTATAATTCCAGCACTTTGGGGAACCAAGGTGGGAGGATTGCTCGAAGTCAGGAGTTCAGACCAGCCTGAGCAGCATAGTGAGACCCCATCTCTATTAAATAAAAAATAGCCAGGTGTGGTGGCACATGCTTGTAGTTCTAGCTACTTACTAATTGGGAGGCTAAGGCAGGAGCATCATTTCAGCCCAGGAGTTTTAGACTGCAGTAAGCCATGATCATACTACTGCACTCAAACCTGGGCAACAGAGTGAGACCCCTATTCAAAAAAAGAAAAAAAAAAACAGAAAAGAAAAGAAATAAAACTCATTGTGAAAAATGCAACTTATTAACGTAAAATGAGAACAGCAGAGAAAACGAGAACAGCAGAGGAAACGGAGTGTTGGGTATATGGGAACTTACTATCTTCACAGCAGTTCTGGAAACTAAAACTATTCTAAAATTAAAAGTTAATTTAAAAATTTAATGTCATGAAGATATTATAAAAGAAAGTATGCACACAAACACATAGACTATAAGTGGCACCATTTACAGTTAAAAGAAATGTAAACAAATGTAAAGAGGCAGTATTAAATCATAACTACATAAAGTTAACTAGTATCTATTGTACTATGGTAATAATTCTGTAGCTACCTCCTGTTGCTGTTGTGGTGAGCTCAAGAGTTGTATTCCCTTAAAACACCGTGTGAGGCTAATCATCTTCATGTGAGCAATTTGTCTCTCCAGTAAGTTGCATATCACAGTAAACAGTGAGTACTTGGAATTCTCACATATTTTTTATCATGTTAAGTGCAATACCGGAAACCATGGGGCCCATAAGGGGTGCCACTAGTGATGCTGTAAGTGCTTCCAAGAAGCAGAGGAAAGTCATAACCTTACAAGAAAAAGTTGAATTGTTTGACACATACCACAGATTAAGGTTTGCGGCTGTGATGCCCACCATTTCAAGATAAATGAACCCAGAATAAGGACCATGGTGAAAAAAGAAAAGGAAATTCATGAAGCCATCACTGCAGATATTCCAGAAGGTATGAAACCCTTGCACTTTTTGCAAAATACCTTCTTATCTCATATCGAAAATGCAGAAAATGCAGCTTTTGTGTAGGTACAGGACTGCTATAAGAAAGGCATACCTATAGACTATAATATGGTTAGAGAAAAAGCAAGGACGTATATGGCAACTTAAAGCAAAAGGAAGGTGAACTATCTAAAGTTGGAAAATTTAATGCCAGCAAAGGATGGTTTGACAATTTCAGAAAGAGATGCGGCTTTTAAAAAGTCAAGATAACAAGAGAAGCAGTTCCTGCTGACAAGAGGCAGCAGATAAGTTCCCAGGCACCAGTAAGAAAATTTTAAGGAGAAAGAATATCTGCCTGAACAGATTTTTGGCATAGACAAAAGTTTTATTCTAGAATAAAATGCCACACAAAGGACATTTGTTAGTAAGAAAGAGAAGCAAGTACCAAGATTTAAGGCAGGAAGAGACAGGCTAACTTTATTGTTTGGTGTAAATACAGTAGGGTTTACAATCAGGACTGCCCCTATCTATGAAGCTGCTAACCCCAAGCCTTAAAGGAAAAAGATAAATACATGCTACCTACCTTTTGACTGTACAATAAGAAGGCCTGAACAAGAAAAGCCCTTTTCCTGGATTGGTTCCATTGATGCTTTTTCCCTGAAGTCAGGAAGCACCTTTCCAGTAAGGGACAGCTTTTAAAGTTCTTTTGATATTAAACAATGTCCCTGGCCACCCGGAACCCCATGGATTCAACATGGAAGGCATCAAAGTGAACTACTTGTCCCCAAACACAACATTTCTACTTCAGTCTCTAGATCAAGGGGTCATAAGGACCATTAAGGGTCATTACACATAGTACTACAGGAAAAAATTGTCAACACTATGGAAAAGAGCCCTAATAGAACATCATGAAAGTCTGGAAGGATTACAACATTGAAGATGCCATCATTGTTTAAAAATAAAAAGCTGTGAAAGCCATAGTCCAAAACAATAAATTTCTGCTGGAAAAAACTGTGCCCAGATTTTGTGCACGACTTCACAGGATTTATAACAGAGCCAGTCAAGGAAATCATGACAGATATTATGGATATGGCAAAAAAAAAAGGTGAGGAGGGGGTAAAGGGTTTCAAGGTATGGATCTTAGAGAAAATTCATGTGCTAATAGACACCACACAAGAGGAATTAACAGATGACTTGGTGGAGATGAGGGCTTCCAAACCAATGCCAGATGATGAGAAAGAAGATGCAGAAGAAGCAATGCCAGAAAACAAATTGACATTAGACAATCTGGCAGAAGCGTCCTGATTATTCAAGACTGCTTTTGACTTCCTTTACAACGTGGATCCTTCTATATGATATGGGCACTGAAACTAAAGCAAATGGTAGAAGAAGGATTGGTACTGTATAAAACCATTTTTAGAGTAAAGAAAACACAAAAAAGTCAGACAGAAATTATGATGGTATTTCTATAAAGTTACAATGCCTGCCTTTCCTGCCTCACCTTCTACCTCATCTACATCTTCACCCTCTGCCACTCCGAGACAGCAAGACCACTCCCTCTTCTTCCACCTCCTCCTCAGCCTACTCAACATGAAGACTTTTATGGTGACCCACTTCTACTTAATGAATAGTAAACATGTTTTCTCTTTCTTATGATATTCTTAATAGCCTTTTTTCTCTAGCTTACTTTATTATAAGAATATACAATACAATACATACAACATACAAAATATATAACTGACTGTTTATGTTATCAATAAGGTTTCTAGTTAACAGTGGGCTATTAGTAGACAAGTTTTGGGGGAGTCAAAAGTTATGTGCAAATTTTTTATTGCATGGGGAGCTGGTGCCTCCTCAACTCATGTGTTGTACCAGGGTCAACTGTAGTCTCTATTTTAGACACACAGATAAGACTATTCCTTTCACCCACATACAAAAGCAACAATAAAATAACCAAGTGTTTTAAAAGAATTTTTGTTTCTAACAATAATCCTTTAAAAAAAGGTGTAATCCCCCAACACGCACACGCACATGCATGCATGCACACACACACAAACACACACACACACACATACATACATTATATATACACACACAAAAATTCTAATCAGGTAGTTTTCTTGAGGATTGTTAATATAGACCCTTGCCCCTTCCCACAATGGATGTAACCCAAGGTGGACTAATCAGTATTTCTATGGCATTTATTACACTGGAGCTGGGGGAAAAATCCAGTCTCTTTCTGGTGGCAAAGTTGTGTCAGAGATGTAAAAAATAGGAGCTGCTAGTAACCAAGTTTCCAGCCATATGAAAAAAGCCAGTCTGACAAGATGAAGCTCACCAGAGAGCAGCAGAGTTTACAGAGGGAAACGGGCACAATTCTTACAACATTTTAGTTCCTGATGTCAGTAATTCCTGAGCCTCAATTGCACCCCTTTCTGAAGTTACCTGAGTCAAAATTTATATGGTTATTGTTTGTCTAACTTGGACAGACCTGGGTTTCTATCATTTGAAATAAAAAGTCATGCCTAATATAGCAGATATTATTATTCCTGCTTTTACACATAGGAAACCTAAAGTTCACAAAATTGAGTAAGATTATGAAGTCAGTTAGCTTTGGCCTGGAAGCACATGTGTTTTTTATAAAGACAAGTTGCAACCCACTGAAGAAAAAAAAAGCAGCTAAAGGAAAGATATATAAAAGAGGGAAACAGAACAGGAAGGCAGAAGTATGGCAAATGAACAAAATGGTAACAGCATTTATGTCAAGTTGAAACTTTAAAAATATCAAGTTTTCTTTATTAAGTTAGGAAGCAAAACTCTTGAGAGTCTTCAGTAACAGCTGATTCCATCCTAGTTTTTTTTTTTTTTTTTCTTTTATCTTTATATGGTATCCAGGTGCACCTTAACTGGTTCTTCTTCTTTTAGTCTCTCACGTGAGCCTCTCCATAGAGCACATTACAGCATGGTAGCTTGCTTCATCAGAACAAGCAAGCAAGAAGGCAAAGAAGAGTGCCAGCAAGAAAGAGAAAGTCCTAGCAAGGCTAAAGTCCTAGTCTTTTGTAGCCTATATGAAGTGGTAACCCATATGTTTTGCCATATTCTGTTCTTGAGAAGCAAATCACTAGATCCAGCCCACCCACACACAAGGATTACCCAAAGGCATAAATACCCAGGAGTAGGGATTAGTGGCAGTCATATTATAAGCTGCCTGGCATACTAGTGGTACTTAAAATATTAATAATAATGTATTTCATAATCAAAGTGTTAGAGTCATTGAAATACATTAGGAGGTACCCAGTAAATGTTTGTTGAATGATTAAAATGAATGGAAAAAAATGGTGCTATCCTTTTTGAAAAAATCAATTATAGTTTTCCTGCTATGTTCTCAATATTTCCAAATGTTTCTGACCATCTCTGTGGCTGTACCAACTTCCTTCACACTGACTTTCTTAAAGTCAGGAACACAGAAACAATATAATTAATCTGGCATTTAATTGTGGTATTATGGTGATGGCAGAACACACCAGCACCTTTTACTTCAGTGCAATATTGACACATGTTCACTCAATAAACAAATCAACATTCCCATCTCAAGTAACTCATTCAAGAGGATAGGCAACTCAAATGTTAAGCTATGAGTTGACAACATGCTACCTCTTCCAAAAACCATATAATGCCATTGTGATGTTTAGTTCCTTGAGAAGCAGCAAGACTCATCCACCCCATCTTTACTTGTTCTAACTATTGGTACCACTGTTTACACATGAACTGACTCTGTCTGGCTTACTGTGCCACTTTATGTCAGAGACTATAATAAAGGGAAGTTCATGTGATGACAGTCCAAGACAGGCCTATTAAGTAAAAGTGACAGAAAAAGTGGTGGTCAGCCCCTTTCTCATCCTACTAGTTTAACTAGAGAAGGTGGAGGGGCACAAGATGAGGAAGAAGGTGAAAGAACCATTTTAACAGCATGAGGAGATAATCACTGGCCCCTTTTCTTTTTTAAACCAAAAAGCACACTGTCAACTCTGGATGACAACAGTAAGACTACAGATATGCTGCAGACTTGTCTCCAACTACTAATAGAAGCAAAAGTATTTTTATCTTAGTTGGTACCATTAAGATACCCTGCAACAGAGCTGTTTTGTTTTGTTTTTACAAGAAAATATACTGTCTTCATGAAGAAATGACAAAGTCAGCATGTGTGATACGTGGAGCCTCTGCAGTAGATGTTCTTCCAAGGAAGTGTCCCTCCTTTGCATGCAAGAAAAGAGGCTGCTTTGGAGAAGCACCAGGGAAGTGACAAAAAAATAATACATGAGGTATAATATTTGGCCACATTGTGCACAGGGCCAGGAGGAAGGATGCAAAAAAACCTAATGTAGTTGACTTCAAAAAGATTTAGGAAGGCAGATAAACTATGTGTGCAGGAAAATGTGACAGTGGCTTTACTGGAAAATGGGAATTCTGAAGATGTTTAAAAGACTTGGTGTCTGTTAGGGTTTCTTAATCTCATAGGAATCCTGCATGCCATTTTTCATCCTCATAAGTTCCCCAAAGGCAGAAACAGACCATTATCTCCCTTCATATTTCCAAGTATAGTGCCCTTTATAGGAGATGCTTACTGAATAATAACAAAGCTAACATTTATTCACTACTCAGCCAGATTCTCTACTACAAGCTTAACAGATTATCCAACTAAATGCCCCCAGCCCTTTGAATAGGTATTACCATAAACCCCATCTTAGAGATGAGGAAATGAAAAAGTTTAGGAGGTAACGTGACTTGCCCAAGTTCTTACAACTGTACTGTGGAGCCAAGATTCAAGTCCAGGTAGCTGATTCCAAAGCCTTCACCACTTTTAACCCTATACCAAATGATGGCAGATTTGAACTGCTGTTCTTAGGTATATAAGTGGATCATGAGTGACCCCTTTCTGATTCTATTTCACAGGATTTTGTTTTTCACTTGTCATGGTCAGAAAAGAATAATCTACTGCCAGAGGTAAACTCTTTTTCACAAATGAGGTGCTAAGCAGGTTACCTGTTTTTCCCATGGTTCTGCCACTCCAGTGTGTGTAAAGATGGTGTCAAGAAAATGTACGACCATTGAGGAAGGATTTCCCGCTCAAAAGAATTTGTGTGTGTGTATGTGTCAGGGTGGGTATATTAGGGCAAAACGGCAAGGGTTTGGAAGGTGGAAAGGAGTGGAAGGTGGACTGCAAAAATGTCGTTTTAAAATGGTAAATCCTTTCTTCCCCAAGTAAGACTTATCAGTCATTCACAACTCAATGTGAATTACTTTGATCAGTTTGCTTTTCTCTTAGAAACTGAAAGCATTCCTGTTGCTCTGGCCAAATTAAATGACCAGTCACTGAGGACAAAAACATTGTATTAGTCTAGTCAGCTTGGGCTGCCATAACAAAATACCATATAATAAGTGGTTTAAACAACAGAAATTATTTTCTCACAATTCTGGAGGCTGGAAGTCCAAGACCAGGGTGCTAGTATGATAGGGTTCTGGCGAGGGCTCTTTTCCTGATTTGCCGACGGCTGCCTTCTTGCTGTGTTCTCACTTGGCCTTTCCTTGGTGCATGTGCACAATCTCTCTTCTTCTTATAAGGCCACCGATTCTATTGGAATAGGACCCTACCCTTATTACCTAATTGAACCTTAATTACCTCCTAAAATCTCTGTCTCCAAATATAGTCCACATTGGGAATTGGGGCTTCAATATACGAAATTAGAGAAGGTGGGGGAAACAATTCAGTCCAAAGCAGTAGTGGTAGTAAGCTCTGACAAAGAATGATGACTTGTGACACCCAATCCACACTTTCTCTCCCCCACCCCAACTTCTCCCAGGACCTGGAATAAGTCCTAGAAATGGCTGCATAGTTGAAAAAAGACGCTGAAGGCTCCTGGTGCACAAGGGGAATATTTCTTAAACAAGAGAGCTGGGCTTCCTTCTGGTAGCAGGGTAAACCTGGCAACTCTAAGATGTTCAATAAAAGGCTCCAGCTGTAAGATTGCTGTGAGAGCTGTAATTTATTTGGGGTTCTCCTTTGTGCAGGGGCCTTGGGATAGGATTCTTCCCACATGACTAGAACCTTGCTGACTTGGCCTTATCCCACACTGCACATGTCTAATCCAGTTCTGCCACTGTGACTATGACCCTTTGGCCTTATCAATGCCAGCTTACCTCACCATGTTTCTATCTAATACAGCAAGGACCTGGGCAGATTCAGCCATCTCACTACATCAAACTCTGCTCACACTGCCTAGGTCTGGTCCCTTCTACCCTCAATCTAGGTCTGTGTTCCACAGTATCCTGTATTATCTATCTAGCCCTGCTTGAGGGCTGTGGGCTCACTTGGTTCAGAGTACACAGCTCCACATTGACAGAGTGGAAGGATGAACTGTTTTGGAGCTTGAGGAATTAGGGAAGCTGGTTAAGACATATTTGTATGCTACACTGCAACTAGAGAGTGAAAAAAACAGGCATCATGGGGACAGTATAATATGGCCATATGACAGGGAAACTGGTTAAAAACACAGGCTTTAGGACTCAATAAACCTAGGTCTTCATCTTGGCTCTGCCTTTTGGTGACTATGCAACATTGAATACTCTATTCAACTCCTCTAAGCCTCAGCTTCTTCACCTTTAAACTGGAAATAACACTTCCAAATTCATGTTTTTGTCAGGATTGAAAAGGTACCATAATCAAAGTGCTGATTATAGTGCCAAATCTGTAATAAACATTCAATAAATAGTAGTTATTACTATTGAGAATAAATATGAAGTGGGAAGAAAAGCGCACTAAGTTGGCTGGATGCAGTGGCTCACATCTGCAATCCCAGCACTTTGGGGGGCCGAGGTGGGTGGATCACGAGGTCAGGAGTTCAAGACCAGCCTGGCTAATATGGTGAAACCCTGTCTCTACTTTAAAAATATACAAAAATTAGCTGGGTGTGGTGGCGCATGCCTGTAGTCCCAGCTACTCAGGAGGCTGAGGCAGGAAAATCACTTGAACCTAGGAGGCAGAGGTTGCAGTGAGCAGAGATTGCACCACTGTACTCCAACCTGGGCCACACAATGAGACTCCATCTCAAAAAAGAAAAAGAGCACTAACTTTGGAAAAGGCTGTTGGCAGGAAAGTGAGGGGAAGGCCTAAAAATCCTCATTCCCTTTTCCATTCTGTTGGAAGCCCTAGGGCACTGAACGTGTCACTAAAAATCTTCCTGATGAAATTAACACTTGTGACAGTTAAGACATTAAAAATATTTAAGTTAATGAATGTTCCTTAGTTTTCCACTACTTGCAAAGTACTCTAAATCAGCATTTTCTTATATCACCAGTGGTTGCCTCTGAATCATTTTTAATGTGTTTTTCTTTGTGGGGTCAAAAGAGATGGCAAGTTGAACACTATTCAGCATCATGTAGCCACTGGGATCCTGAAAGCACTAACCTTATCCCATTTACCACATCATGGAGAAATAAATTAAATTTAAAAATTCCATTTGATTTGAGGCAACAGTCATAAATATAAGGTCAGTACAACATAAACTCAGCATTTTCCACTTTGTTTCTATTATATATATGGTTTAGATTATGTGGTAGTGAAACTACCAATAACCCAAATTTGATTGGTGTACATGCCTACAGATGACAGTGGATGTCTCGCAGAAAAAACCCTTTGAAATGAAAGTTGAGTATTAAATACTCAGTGGATCTAAGCATCAACTATACACATACACACACACACACATATTTATTTATATATAACTCTAAGGCTAGAAAGATCTGTTTATATATATTGCTTTATCCAAAAGAATGGTGATTCACTGGTCAGCCATAGAACAGAATCACAGAGATAAATGCTGATATAAGAGGAAGGAATTTTAACCTATGGATTTCACTGACTCAGCAATTTGTTATTAGACAACCTACAGAATGGGAGAAAATTTTTGCAATCTACCCATCTGAGAAAGGTCTAATATCTAGAATCTACAAGAAACTTAAACAAATTTACAAGAGAAAAACAACCCCATTAAAAAGCGGTCAAAGGATATGAACAGATACTTCCCAAAAGTAGACATTTATGTGGACGACAACATATTTTTTTTAAAAAAGCTCAAAATCACTAATCATTAGAGAAATGCAAATCAAAACCACAATGAGATACCATTGCACGCCAGTCAAAATGGCAATTATTAGAAAGTCAAGAAACAACAGATGCTGGTGAGGCTGTGGAGAAACAGGAATGGTTTTACACTGTTTGTAGGAATGTAAATTAGATCAACCATTGTGGAAGACAGTGGCGATTCTTCAAAGATCTAGAATCAGAAATACCATTTGACCCAGCGATCCCATTACTGGGTATATACTCAAAAGAATATAAATCATTCTATTATAAAGATACATGCACATGTATGTTCATTGCAGCACTATTCACAATAGCAAAGACACTGAATCAACCCAAATGCCCATCAGTGATAGAGTGGATAAAGAAAATGTGGTACATATACACCACGAACACTATGCAGCCATAAAAAGAAATGAGATCATGTCCTTTGCAGGGACATGGATGGAGCTGGAAGCCATTATCCTGAGCAAACTAATGCAGGAACAGAAAACCAAACACCGCATGTTCTCACTTATAAGTGGGAGCTGAACAATGAGAATACATGGACACAGGGAGGGGAACAACACACATTGGGGCCTCTCAGGAGTGGAGGGGAGGGAGAGCATCAGGATAAATAGTTGATGAATGCGGGCTTATTACCTAGGCAATGGGTTGATAGGTGCAGCAAACCATCATGGCACACGTTTACCCATGTAACAAACCTGAACATCCTGCACATGTATCCCAGAACCTAAAGTTAAATTAAGTTTTAAAAAACAAAAACAGGCCGGGCACGGTGGCTCAAGCCTGTAATCCCAGCACTTTGGGAGGCCGAGATGGGTGGATCACGAGGTCAGGAGATTGAGACCATCCTGGCGAACACGGTGAAACCCCGTCTCTACTAAAAAAATACAAAAAACTAGCCGGGCGAGGTGGTGGGCACCTGTAGTCCCAGCTACTCGGGAGGCTGAGGCAGGAGAATGGCATAAACCCGGGAGGCGGAGCTTGNCAGAGCGAGACTCCGTCTCAAAAAAAAAAAAAAAACAAAAGTAATTTGTTATTGAGTACCTATTAGACATTGTTTTCTCTCTGAAGACAACACAGTAAACAAGGAAGATGAGGTCTCTTCCCACAAAGTTTGTATGTAAAGCAGGAAGGACAAACAATAAGCTTGAAAAAGAAAATAATAAGAATTTCCAGTCACTAAACATGCCATGAAGAAGACAAACCAGAGAATAATGGTATTATAGAGCATGGTGTGTTCAGGCAGGAAACATGATACGTTAAATTGGTTTGGAGTAAGTTTGGCTGCATATACAAATTAACCTAAAATAACAGTGAATTAAGTAAGATAAAACTTATTTCTCTCTCATTTAAAAGAAGCATAGAGGTAGACAGCTCGGGGCTACTGTAGAGCCTCACAAATTCATCAGAGTGCTTTCCAAATCTCTGCTCTACCATACCCAGTGAATACCCTTTCCCCCATGGTCCAAGATGGCTGCTAGAGCTCAGTCACCACATTAGGTATTCCAGGTAACACAACAGATAGAGAAGAGGAGAAAGAAGAATACACTTCTTTCCTTTTACAGTTCCTGTCAAAGTACCGCAGTACACTTTGGTTTACATTTCGTTAGCCAGAACTTAGTGACAGGGCCACACTCAGCTGCAAGGGACGTTGGAAAATATAGTCGTTCAGCTGTGTGGCAATGTGCCTAACAAAGAAAGAAAGGGAGAAGGACATTGAGAAGCCACTAGCACTGGTGCCAGAGGAGGTCAGGGAAGGCCTCTCTGAGGAGTCAGTCATGACCTGAAGCCTCAATGATGAAAAGAAGGCAGCCATGAAAAGGATCTGGAGATGAAAGGTTTCAAAGGGGAGAACAAGTGCAAAGTCCCTGAAGTGGGAAAGAACTCTGTATACCTTAGAAATCACAAGAAAGTCAGGGCACTGGTACGAATTGAATGAGAGAGTGTGCAGGAAAACAGTCTGTTGCATTCCAAGAGTGGTGCCATATTGAAGTGAAACCACCATGATGACTAATGTGGCATATCAACATGTTCTGCAGCAAAGTCTTTAAACAATACTTGTAGCATAGATAACTCCCCATAAAGATGCTCATCTAACCTCCCCAGTGGTCACAAGTTTGGCAAGAAAGTCTGAGGCATGACCAGCTGCACATGTCTTTACACTAAAAGCTTGCTATATGAAGGATACTTTCTAGAGGGCAGGTGTGAGGATTCACTATCTAGCAGCTACCCAAGAAATGACACCTCTTTGTTAGTCCCTATTAAATGTTTCTTTCTGAGAAACTGGATTTGTCAGCCTCTTTCTCTGGCCTCTCAGCTCCCTCGGCCTTCAGGGGTAGGTTTGCATAGACCTGCTCACTGTTCTCACTCTGTTCTCACTGCAGAACAGAGTGCTACAGCATGAAGTCAGAAGACTGGCATATTAGACTTAATAATAAGTCATGGTAATAAGTTGAGATTGGAGTATTTCCAGTCCCCTTAAAAGGGCCATGCCCATTGTGATAGGACGGATAAAGCCGCCTCAGCCTGAGCCACCAAACATCCAATTTATCTAAGTCTCCTTATTGTAAATGCACACCCACACGGCAGTCTTCTGATTCCACAGCTCTATCAATAAAGTAGCTCTGGTTCTTCAGTCTCACTCTCCCTCTCCTGATTTCCTTAGCAGTTTTTCCCAATTGTGACTTTGGAGTGCTTGGGCTTTAACAAGATCATATAGGCATACCATGAACACAGATACAATTCAAGGTAGTTAAATCTTAAATTCCCTCAAAATAAACATATCAGTCAAGTAATATAAGATTTCATTCTTGGCTTCCAAGAAAAATATCCAGAAAAGGCTCTCTTAACCTTTGTTTGCAATAAAATAAACAGCTCAACAGTTTCCCTTTGGATTCGCCCAGATTTCATACTGGGGTTTGTGGGGAGTGTTCACATCTGCAGAGAGAAGAAAGGGAACAGCTGGAGAGGTTGTCTCTTCTTCCAGCATTTGCTCTCTGTAAGCTCTGATAATCTGAGTCACTGATCTTCCAGAAAGTTCAGCTGTTTAAAGATGGATCTAAATTCCCAAGAGATTAGTAGGATTGTGAACAAAATAATGCCCTATAAGGCTAGTGTCTCAGAGGGCTTTCCTTGTCTATAGCACTCACTACACACCCAAATGCACACACATATATTTACACACACACATATCTGTATACATATACAACAGCTAAAGCAGGCCAAGTAATTTGCATATGAAACAATTTTAACACGTGTGCAGAACCTGGCAGGTTAAAGTCAAGTATTAGTCAAACAGATAACAAGGTTAAAAAAAATGCAAGGAAGAGATCACACAGAGAACTGTGGAACAAAGGAAACTCTAATGCAATAGGAAAAGTTGAACTTCAATTAAATGAATAAATAATGATAATGATTATTATGCATGCTATCTATTATTGAGCATTTACTACATGCTAAACAATTAGCACATATTAAATAAGGCTTATCTCATTTAATAATAATAACCTTAAGACAGAGGCACTATTATACCTGCTTTATACTTAAAGAAACAATACTAAAGATCAAATTTCTTGCCCAGACCTGAGAAACAATAAGTGACTGAGCTGAACTCAAGTCAGATCTGCCTAACTAAACCCTGTGCTCTAACAGCATCTTAGGCTAATATGATATTCATATGCCACATGGGGTAGGAAGGACAATGAAAAATGTAAACTTAAGCTACATTAATATTAAAAGTTTATAATATTTCTACTGGATTAAATTCCCGTTATACCAGCATCATGTCAAATTAGGAACCAAATTTAACGACACAGACTTACAGAGTTAGAAAGTACTGGCTCCAACCACTGCTAGCTATGTGACCTTGGCTAGTTCCACAGGAGCCTCAATTTCTCCAGCTGAAGTGGGAAAAATATCTATTTTAAAGAGTTGATGTTAAGAGCAGAGATAATATATATGAAGTCAAAAACAATGTTTAGCATGTAGTAAGCATAGAAGGCACTAAAAATATGAAAGCCAATATATTTATCATTATTCCAAGAAGAAGGTGACTAGGACATAGGTCATGTTTTATAAACATTAGCATGAGATGTAAATTCATATTTTCTAAAGGAGCGCTTTCATTATTACTTTGCATTCTGCTACAAATTACAATTCTTAACATTCCTAAAGTTGGGCTCTTCTAGGGCTCTGTCTAAGGCAAACAAAATAGATTGCTATAAACCTACATAACTTTCACATTCCCTCACAGAACAGAAAAGGATTCTCTCCGAGTTTCTTGTCAAAAAACTATCTCGGTGGGGGGGAGGGGGGGGGGGTGGAAAATGGCCAGTGGATAAGGCAGGCCCAGCTGGCTGCTGATTTCCTGCCAAATCCAAGACACCCATATCTCTTCAAAGGTCTAGCTCATAAATAAATAACACTTTCTGTCTTGACTGACAGCGTTTATCTTGGATTTTAAAGCATCAAAGCACTGTTTGTGCCCAAAACGTTTTGTGAAATGATACTAATGTGTTCAATGATCTACGTTTGAGAGGTTGTATTTCTGAAGCTGATAAACTCCAGCAAAACCTCCCTAGTGAAGTCTATTTTCAGTACATAAACTTCATCTGCATTTGAAAAGGCATCCATTATTCACATCTGCGGAGGCATTTATAGTTTAAAGCAGACACAGGGACAGATTGAGGGTGGAGGCCTTCATCTATGTAGAGACAACTAGAAAGAAGGCATTAGAAATGTGGGAAAGCTGACACTAACCTCATTTTTACATCTAGACCCAAAATGAATTCTAGGGGCAGAAAAATAAAGCTGTGAAATAAGAGCAAGTCTCCCTCCTTCTCTTCTTTCTCCTTTTATCCTGCTACCACAGAAGCCAATGTGCTTCTGCAAAGTTTGCCCCCAAAACACAGGAATCTGAGGCAAGGATTTGCCTCAGATTCTGCCAATCAAAAGCCTCAGACACCACTTCTTCCATAATCTCTGCCTCTTTCCTTCCTGCTGAGATCACATCCATCAAACTTAAAATCTGGACTGTTGATTCACCAAAATACTTCCAAGGAAATGAAACTGGTACCACAAGTGGTTAAGGGATGCCATGAAATAACATTGAATCACATAGGAGAAAGTTACTCTATTTTCATTGTTTTTTCTGAATTTCTGATTTGTTAAGAAGCATGTCTCACTGCCACACTAGTATGTCATTAGCACCTCTCCCAGTTGTTAAGCTTTCTTTTTACAAAGACTCAGTCTGAAAGCCAAGGAACAGGCAATACTACCTAGATAGAATTTAATAATACCATTTTGTTTATACTGTCTTTATTTTTAGTTATGGTCTGTTTGTGGCAAGTGAATTGTTTTTCCATTTATAGTAGTAAAATAAAGTTTACTTTCTAAATTCATTTATTTACATTATTAAAGTTAAAAAGATGAATCAAGAATAAAATTATATGCAGATAAAAAATTATGAAAGGGGGCTGAGAATGAGTAAATGTGGGAGATACTAATTATTATACAACCTGAAAACAGAAAAGTTTAAACTGTATCCCCCTACTGCCCCAAGGCAGAGCTAATCTATCCCTCCTCTATAGTTCCACAGCCTTGTTTGTATCTCTAATACAACAAGAGTTCATCGTCTTTGAATTACAGTTAACTATGTACATTTCTTATATTCCCTAAATAGAAGTCAGAGTCTGGTTTATTCATTTTTAAGGATGTGTTTTATGTTCTACAGAGCACATTCTCTGTGAATGTCTGTTGAATTGAAAACTTGATTCACCTCCATCCCACCTGTGGAATAGTGGTAATCACTTTAAGGACCCTCAGGATGCACTTAGCATACGATTTCTCTATAGCATGAGATTCTCATTACACAGTATTTAAATATCAGTCAACAAATAATCAATATGTACTTTCTGACCTTCTATCATGTTCAAGTTCTTTGGAGTGTGCAGAAAAAAATAAACAAGACATATTATAGCTCTTTGTTTTCTGATTTTAAAAAGTTCAAATATGAAAATTGCAGAAAATTTAGACAATACAAAAGCAAAGGCTAAAAGCGTAAAGTATAAAATTAATAAACTCTAATTCCCACGTCTGCAGATGACTGCTATTAACATTTTAGAGTGTTTTCTTTTAGTCTTTTTGTTTGTGTCTCAGTGCCACACTAGTATGTCATTAGTACCTCTCCAATAGTTGCTAAGCTTTCTTTTTACAAGGACTCAGTCTCAACATGCTTGCTTTGAAAATTGAGAATGCATTTGTGTATTAAATAATGTTTCTGGCTTTCATTTTCTTACTCATCCCCACATACACTCTTGTGCCACCTTGTTTTATATTTGGTTTCTATATGCCAGCCACATGAATGACAAGTAATGAAGAAATATCAAGAAATACAGAAGTATGGTTACAAATGTCCCCTTCCAAAATTTTCCAAGTAGAGACATTCCATAACTTCACAGGAAACATAAAAAGAGTTTTGAAAAGATGCCTCAGAATGTTTCTCTAAGTGAAGAACATCAATGGTGGGCATTTCCAATTAAGGATTAGTCATGGAATGATAGGCTGTGTAGGCTGGAAAAGATTTTAGAGATGCCTTTGTAAGACTAGGAAACAAAGGTCAAGATAAAGTTAATGACTCAGCAAAGAACACTGATTACAGAACACAGAATAGCAGGGCCTATTATCTAAACCTAATGCCCAATGGAGATAAAATATTTCACATTATAATGCAAGTCAATGGGATAAACAGGTGCGTGTTCACACAACTTCAGAAGATCATATCTATTATGGCATGAGGAACACCTGCATAGTTCAATAAATTAACAAAAAAGTTTTCCTCACTCCAGAGCTGTCCAGTGAACTGTCACTATCGCCCTCCTGAATTTTTGTCTTTCAACTGCCCACCCTTTCCTAAATTTGTGTCTTTTATTTTATTTTCAATTATTTTCTCCTTCCCTTTTCATGAATGTATAACATAATCCCTATTTCAAGGTTTCTGTACAGAACTCTAAGCTCTTTGAAAGAAAATAGCTGTCACATATTATAAATAAA
The DNA here is from genome assembly GCF_001698545.2 of Rhinopithecus bieti. Taxonomy (NCBI): domain Eukaryota; kingdom Metazoa; phylum Chordata; class Mammalia; order Primates; family Cercopithecidae; genus Rhinopithecus; species Rhinopithecus bieti. The sequence continues at coordinate 2,997,875 of NW_016803361.1, forward strand.
GAAGTTTATTAAAAACGGAATGAAATTGAAATACTTGGTATTCATTGACATTAATTTACCTAGCTAATAACAACAGTAATTATCATTGCTTTAATAATCTTTTAGAATTCATATTATCCGCCAATATCAGGCATCTGCTACTACCGCACTACTTATTACATTTGATTTCTTAATGCACCTTCCTTCCTTTCCATAGAATCCCTCTAGTGTGATTTTCCCACCCACTAATCACTCTACTCTCTCTATTTCAAGTACCTCCTCTCGCTCCTTCACTCTAGATGTTAGTACTCATCAAGGATCTATTTGCAGTCCTCTGCTCTTGTATCTATCAAAAGTCCCTAATCCTTCATATGCATTCAAGATATTTGATACCTCTTTTATTAGTCAACTATTAAATAAATCTGTCAAGACCCAACTTCTCTCTCAAGTTCTAGTCATATCTTCTTAACATGCTACAAAATATCGTTAATTATATGTATTGTTATCATCATACGAATAACTCAGTTTCATTATATTTTCCCCCAAATCAATGCCAATCCCTGATTTATCTTTCTGTCTTAATGGAGGTAAACCATTCCTTTGGCTTCCCTCTCTTACCCATAACATTTAATCCTCAACAAGCACTATCGATTCTTCCTTGTACTTCTTAATATTCATAACTTGATTCTCATGTTTCCAATTTCCAGATAGAGCCATTTATTATCATCTCATGCAGAGACTACTGCAATACCTTCCTTACTCGTTTCTCTGTCAACAGACCACCCACTTCTAACCTATCCTGTACAAACCTACTAGAATAATCTTCCTAAAATATTACTTTCATCATGCAATTCCCTGATCAAAATAATCTTTAATAAGTATGGTTGTCTAGAAAATAAAGTTCCAATTTCACATCAAATTCTCCATGATTTCCAACTTAACATTCTTATTTAGGGATTATTTGTAAGAAATAGCTCAGAAAAGTATAAAGGATAGTAGACTCCGAGTAAGGAGATAGGGGGTTTAAATACTAGTGCTGGTTGGTAATTGTATGATCTTATGAACATCAAATTATTTATTTAGAACATAAGGATAAATAAAAATGTTTTCAAATAGTTGGAGTAAATACAAATTAAGTAAACAACAAACAACTGATGTGTATGACACATGGTAGGCATTCAATCAGTCTGAATCTGAATATGAGGTCTCTTCTACCTCTAAAGTTCAATGATTCTCTTCTCTAATCAGTCTTTCCAATTCCAGTCGAACTCCCATCTTCACTTTTCCCAAACGGAAATTCTTCTATTATCTTGTGCCTCTCCTCTACACCTACACAAATATTACCATCCTTCAAGTTCTCTTCAAAACCTACCTACTCTATGAAGTCTACAACATAAACCTCATCTAAAAGTGGTCATTGCCTCTAGCACTCACGTCTCTTAATTTATTAGTTGTCTCACATCATCAACTTTTCAAGTATTCAGAATATATCGTTCTAGCAACATTACATGCTCCTTGAAGACTACTAATCTGCATGGCTCCTCTTTGTATGCCCGGCTCATTCATTCAATCACTTAGAGAAAGCCACCTTTTTTTTTTTTTTTTTTTTTTTAAGATGGAGTCTCACTCTATCACCCAGGCTGGAGTGCAGTGGCATGAATCTGGGCTTACTGCAACCTCCACCTCCCAGGCTTAAGCAATTCTCCTGCCTCAGCCTCCCAAGTAGCTGGGGTTACAGGTGCCTGCCACCACCCCAGGTAATTTTGTATTTTTAATAGAGACAGGGTTTCACCAAGTTGGCCAGACTGGTCTTGAACCCCTGACCTCAAGTGATCTGCCTGCCTCAGCCTCCCAAAGTGCTGGGATTACAGGCGTGAGCCACTGGGCCTGGCCAGAAAGCCCTCTTTGATGAGCACTGAGTTACACTAAGTTTTAAAGGATGAGTAGAAAGTGGCCAGGCAAAGAGAGGGAGGGAAAGCTTCTAGGAAGAAGGAGCAGCTTGTGTGAAGGTTCTGAGGCCAGAAAAATCGTTTTGCAAAATAAAGGAATTAAAAAAGAGATAAGGTAGAGAGACAGAAAGGGACTAGAGAGAAGCAGCGTAAGATGGCAGAGAAGGGGAATCAGCTCCTTCCCCTAAGAATATACTATCCAAGTGCCATATTTTTTAAACAGGTACTAGTCATATATTGAATGAGAGCTGCTCATACTATAATGGAAAGACTTCAGAAGTACCAGCGTCGAAGATGCCAGAGTGACAAAAAGAGGAAACAGTTAAATGATGGGACTGTATTTTGATTGTTGCTCTTCTACCAACTAATGGCCACATCTCTACTCCCTCTGTGACGCACCCCCTCAACTCAGTTGACATTAAAATCCTTCTACTGTTAGGTAGAAAAAATAAGTTCTAATGCCTGATAGCAGAGTAGGGTGACTATAGCTAATAACAATATATTGCATTTTTCAAAATAGCTACGAGAGAACTTGCAATGCACCCAACACAAAGAAATGATAAATGCTCAGGTGACAAATACCCTGAATACTCTGGCTTGATCATTACACATTTTATGCATATAACAAAATTTCACATGCACCCCATAAATATGTACAAATATATCAAAAAGATTTTTTAATCCTTCCAGGCTGGAGTTCAGATCATATGGGGCTCTTCCGGGCTAAGATAAAAAGTTAGGACTTTATGTTAGGAAGATTATCTCATTTGCATTCTAAGAAGATCACCCTCTGCCATGACTGGCATGAGTGAACCACAATTTGAAGGCTAAATAAATTAGGAGAAGGGGGTAGACTCCAAATGGTTTTTTTCTGAGCATTTAGCTGGCAGTTGCCATGGAGGCTTGAGCTCAAAAAGCTGATATAGATAATGGAGCTGGGTATAAGCTCAGAGGCAATAGAATATCCTAGAAAGAGTTCAGCACACACTACCATATTAGCCCCACTCCAGCCATGCCCCAAATGTGGTTCTCCATTGGAGTTTATGATACTGTAGAATGCTATAACACAGAGAAAACAAAGTCATATTTTCTTCTCACACTTAAGCCAGTGGAAGTCTTCTTTCTACAGAGTTACCTAACTCTTTAGCTATTTCAATGTGAACTGTCTCCAAGCCATTTGAGGTTGCAACTTCTCTGTGCTTTGTCTCAGCACAAATACAAACTCTTTCTGGGAAAGTCTGAGGAAAGCTCACGAGATATTTGTAAGTTTTATTTGGTTTCTCAATTGGAAAAAACAATAGACATTTCCCTGTTTAAAAACAAAAACAAATCTGTTGACTCTTACATACAAATAACTCAAACCAGCTGACCTTTAAAAATGTCAAACTTCACATGTGGTCAAGCCTCAGACAGACTCTAAGCTTAATTTGGAAAAAGAAATTTAAATAATAAACTGGTAAAGCAAATAAAGTTAAATATTTGAATGATGATTCAGTTGAGTAACCACTAGTGACCTCAAACTGCCACTTGTTACGGATAAATGCTTGTAAGATTTTAACTTGGGAGAGCCCAGAAACAACCCAATTATGGTGGGTGCCCTTTCAAATCGACCAGGGGCTACAAGCAAAAGGAGAAGGAATATCTGACCAGTAAAAACTGAAATTCTGAGGCCCTGGGGAATACTAGAAAAAAGTCTATTACACACATGACTCACTTACTCCTGGCTTGAACAATGAATTTTTCAGATTAAGGACTAAAACCTTTAAAGGATTGAAAATCATAGACTTTCCCCTCCCTATACAACCCCACTATGTAATTCAAAATAAAAACAATACTAACCTACAAGAGAAAAAACATGTAAGGAAGCTTGACAGGTTTCTAAATTTCCCCATGATGGCCACTCTTATGCCTTTAAAAATTAATAATTTAAATTCTTTTAAAAATATATGGTACCCTATTTTTGCAAGCTCCCTAAGCATATACTTAGTTCACCTGAGGGCAATTAACATTGTTTGGATCCCAACAGATACACTGTTTAGGTTTTCTGCATTCCAAGAATGACCATAATTTAAAAACCAAAAAATAATTGATGTTGGTGTGGATGTGGTGAAAAGGGAACATTTTTACACTGCTGGTGGGAATGTAAACTAGTATAGCCACTATAGAAAACAGTATGGAGATTCCTTAAAGAACTAAAAGTAGAACTACCATTTGATCCAGCAATTCCACTACTGGGTATTTACACAAAGGAAAATAAGTCATTATATGAAAAAGACACATGCACATACATGTTTATAGCAACACAACTCACACTTGCAAAAATACGGAGCCAACCTAAATGTCCATCAATCAATGAGTGGATAAAGAAAATGTGGTATATATACACCATGGGACGCTATTCAGCCATAAAACGGAATGAAATAATGGCATTTGCAGCAACTTAGATGGAGCTGGAAGTTGTCGTTCTAAGTCAAGTAACTTAGAAATGAAAAACCAAATATTTTATGTTCTCACTTATAAGTGGGAGCTACGCTATGAGGATGCAAAGGCATAAGAATGATATAATGGACTTTGGGGAGTTGGGAGGCGGGTCAGGGATAAAAGACTATATTGCGTACAGTGTATACTGCTCGGGTGATGGCTGCACCAAAATCTCAGAAATCACCACTAACGAAGTTATCCATGTAACCCAAAACTGCCTGTATCCCAAAAACGATTGAAATAAAAAACTTAAATAAATAAATATCACAAAATATGTCCTGCATTCCATAAAATTAATTATGGAAATTCTTAAGTCAGTATTTTTAACATAAATCAAAGTCACTTTACATTACTAGATAACTAAATGATTATCTGTAATTTTACAAAATGAGAGACAGCATGACATCTCAATGAGACTCCTGTCTGGTCATCTCATTCCTCACATAATCAGTTTCTCAAGGCTGAGCATAGCATATATGATTATGCACCAAAATTTCATCTTGGCTTATGGGAAACTACATAAAGTCAAGTTTATGTAAGTCAAGCCTTAGAACCCAAAAGCTTTCTATACTAATCTTTCCTTTTTCTACCTGCTCTTCAGCATCAGAAAGGAAATAACCACAGTTCATTCCTAGATCAGATAGTTAATAGTTGCACTGGTCTGAAGCCCAGTGCCAACTATTTTCACCCAGACTTCCCCTATCCAATAGGAAAGGAAAAATCCCACAAATCTCAAGGTAACAAATGGACAAGTCTATACTTTAACTCTCTCTTCTTCATGTTTCTTTTGTCTTCCTAGGTAAGTGTTTGTTGGGTTCTTGCTGGAGGTTAATTAAGAAGAAACATGATGAGGTTTCTTCAAAGTACCCTTGACTGAAGACAGAACATGCTATGACATTAATCCAGTCACTTCTCTTATTCCCTTCAATCTGTAACCAATGTCCTGGGGATTTGTACTAGAGTGAACTAAAAGGTCCTGTGTTAGGCCATTCTTAAATTGCTATGAAGAAATACCCGAGACTGGGCAATTTACAAAGAAAAGAGGTTTAATGGGCTCACGGTTCTGCAGGCCGTACAGGAAGCATGGCACCAGCATCTGCTTGGCTTCCAGAGAGATCGCAGGAAGTTTCCAATCATGGGAGAAGGTGAAGGGGGAGAAGGTGTTTCATGTGGCAAAAGCAGGAACAAGAGGTGGGGAACAGGTGTCACTCACATTTTTTTTTTTTTTTTTTTTT
>NW_016803361.1:3003905-3034465 GCF_001698545.2 Rhinopithecus bieti
TTTTTTTTTTTTTTTTTTTGAGATGCACTTTTGCTTTTGTCGCCCAGCTGGAGTGCAGTGGCGCCATCTCAGCTCACTGCAACCTCTGCCTCCCGGGTTCAAGTGATTCTCCTGCCTTAGCCTCCCAAGTAGCTGAGATTACAGGTGCCCACCACCATGCCAGGCTAATTTTTGTATTTTTAGTAGAGATGGAGTTTCACCACATTGGCTAGGCTGGTCTTGAACTCCTGACCTCGGGTGATCTGCCTGCCTTGGCCTCCCAAAGTGCTGGGCTTATAGGTGTGAGCCACCACGTCTGGCCTGTCACCCACTTTTAAACACCCAGATCACATGTAAACTCAGAACAAGAAGTCACTTTTCACCAAGGGGATAGAACCAAGCCATTTATGAGGAATCTGCCACTATGATCCAAACACCTCCCACCATGCCCCACCTCCAACACTGGAGACCACATTTTACCATGAGATTTGGAGGGGACACACATTCAAATAACATCAGGTCCTTTGCAACACTGACACTTTATAATTATGGAAACATCTTTGCCTCAGTGAAGGAGAGGACAGGTAGGCTTAGATTAGTATAAAATTAATGATTCAATAACACTGCTAAAGTGGGCTAATATTTAAAAAGCACATTGACTTAAGCAATGTACCCTTTTATCATTGCATTCCTTGAATTCAGGACAATGCTAACACAAAAAAGTGGCCTAAAATAAACTGTTCTGATTGTATCAAGTATCTGAAACCACCCTGTGATTTCATGAGAGAAAGAGCTTTATTTCAAGATCAGAATGTATAAAAAAGCAAAAGGTCATCAAACAGCATGCCCCATTTGTAAAACGAAAGAAGTTTCCCATGGCATAAAACTCAAGGTACTTGAGGAAAAGGATGAGGCAAAAAATAGGTAATCAGAAGCCATATGATGTGCCTGTTAAATTTTAAAAGTTATTTCCCCTAAAACCTTAAATAAAGCCAATAAAGTATTTAATCATGTAAGTAATTAAATCTGTATTTCAGAAAGAAGCCTCTGGTATCATCTTTACAGTTTGTAAAATGGTGCACATTACAGAGGCTATATTTATTTCCCTGATTCAGAGCAGTTTAAAATTTGATAATAACTGTAAGGAATACAGAATTACTGAAAATAATTAGTTCTATTCATCCATCCATTCATTTATTCATTAAATTAACAAACATTTAATACTGACTACTACATGTGAGGCACCAGAGTTACAAAGACTAACAAGAATAATAACATAATCCATTTTCCCAAACAATTTTGATTTTGTAGAGGAATTGTGGATTTTAAAAAAATTCTGTTGTTTTATGACATTGTTATCATCATTTTTACTTGTGATCTCAAATGCAGAGGATAGAATTAATTCTACTCAGTTAATGACACTTCATCATCATTGATCCTTGCAAAGCCTCTCTCTTCTTTCATTTGTTTTTTTATTTCTCTTTGTACCCATAACACATTCACATCCCCATTCATAAGTCAGACAACCACTTAAATGTGTTTAATATATTTTTCCTTGCATATGCCTTTATAAATGTGTATTATTATGTGAGTATATATTTTTAATTCATGTAAATGGTATTGTATTATATATTGCTGCCCATTTATTTCACAATGTTATAATCCACTCATGTTGCTAGATATAACATCAAACTGTTTACTGTTAATTGTTGCATAACATTCCTTGTTGCACAATCATTACATTTTATATAAGCATTCTCCCCGAAATGAACATCCAGATTGTTACAACTCCCCACCACAAATAAAGCTACAACAAATACCCTCGTACCTGGCCCTTTATAGACCCACATGAGAATTCCTATGGGGGTATAAACACATAAGTGAAATTTCAAAGTCAAAGAGTGAGCATACTCTTCATTTGTTTTCCAGAATAACTGTACCAGTGTACACTCCCACCAGCATAATATGAAGTTTCCTATATCCCCTACTTTTACACCCCGGGCCCCTACATTTTACGTTTTTATGTCACAATTTACATCTTTTTATATTGTTTATCCCTTAACAAATCATTGTAGCTATAGTTATTATTAATAGTTTTTAAACTATAACCCCTCATGCCTTTCAACATATGGCATTATCAAACTTTCTAACTTTTGCCAGTTTAATAGGTAGAAAGTAATATCTCATTGTTTTTATAATGAGTATCTTTAAAATTACTAATCATTTTGAACATGCGCTTGTTAGCTTTTAGGGTTTTGTCCTAAGTAAATTTTCTGTTCCTATTCTTCACCTATTTTTCTCTTCTTGTTGCTGTATTCTTGTCGATTCTAGGCATTCTATACATTCTAGATACTAATCTCTTGTTGATTATAGACATAGCAAAAATATTCTTTCCTTATGTTATGTGCTTTTTAATATTGTCCCTGGAAGCTTTGTTGAACAAAAATCCTGAATTTTAATGTATTAATGTTTCTTTTATTGTTTGTGCTTTATTGGCTGAAATTTTGTTGAGAAGACATTTCTTGAGCCCTTAGTTCACAGAGATATTCACTTACTTTTTCTTCTATTAACTTTATAGACTTATTTTTCACATATAGGTCCATTGATTTCTAGTGCCACTTTATCATATATAAGTGATACATACATGGCTCCTTCTCTGAGATCTCCATTCTGCTCCCTTAGGTTGTTTATCTGAAATTGTATCATTGAGTTATGTATAAGTTAATTAAAACAACTTTGCTACTCTCTTTCTTTCTTCCTGTCTTCTCTTACTTAGCTCAAACCACTCCAACACTCTGCCCTAAAAGCTTGATTACAAATGGAAGAAAGAAAGACAGCCATCCTAGTTCTATTTTCTTTAGTCCTGCCCTTAATCAACAGTGCAGAAAGCATTTTACATTTCCAGAAATGCAGTCTCAGGTTAATGCAGTTATTCTTAATATATTTATAAGACATGTATGGGGGTGGGGGAGCTCCAGGTGGGTAAGTTTCTTGTTTAGAAGTCAAAAGCACTTTGGATATAGATGACCAGGTTTTTAAAGATGATAAAATTTATATATTGATTCCTGAGTAATGTATTAGTAACACTATCATGATGAACTGCTTGTATATTCTTCTAGATTGCACTAAGCAATAAAATCACCATTCTCACAAGAACTGCAGTGATTTCTACTATACAATATAATTTTGAAATAACTCATACAGATAAGGTGGAAATTAAAATAAACTACATTATTGAATTATAAATTTAAGGCTTATTATGCCTTCCATCAATCAGAGCCTGTAGTAACCCTTTCCAAGAAAGTCATCAACAAAGTAGTAACACAAAATCCAGTGTTTGCAATTTTCTATGTTTGAGCTATATACCCATGATTATAAATGTCAAAATTACCTGAATAAATAAGCCATCTTCTGTCTAGATAAACTACAAGTCACAACTTTGACCCAAAGAAGGAAGCATCTTTCATAAGAAAGCTGTTACCCAAGTAAAAGCACCAAGCTGAGCCATTAATTGCAGACTATCCCTATGATGTATTACTATCTGAGAACCCTCAAAGAATTTCCTGCCCACAAACCCCTTCATCTCCAAAGGTAAATTCTCATGTATACCGAAGATGCTGCCTCCAAGGCAAAATACCCAGGCCTACAAAACTTTAAAAAGCATCTGGCACGTAAATAGTACTTCTGAAACAGATAGTCTTGATGATCACATCTTAGTTATAACAAGGTAAATCTTAAGCTTACCTTACCAAATGTGAACAATTTCTAAGAACAAGAATATAGCATTTTTGCCAAGGAAAAAAATAAGGGACCTGAGTTTTTCATGGGAATTTTCAAGAAGTACATTTGGGTGATGTTCTCTAACTTTCTTTCTACTAAGTTGTATTTTCCAAATTGCCTATAATGAGCAAAAAGGAAAAAAAAAGGGAAAAAATATATAATTTATTTTAAAATACTATATTTATCCTCATCATCCTCCATACCCCATTACCAATACCACCAACCACCTACACAGTGACAAAAGAGGCGTTTAAAATACGGGGAAGAGTAAATGATCAAATAGAATGATTTGTAGGCTGGGCACGATGACTCATGCCTGTAATCCCAGCATTTTGGGAGGCTGAAGTGGGTGGACCACTTGAGGCAACAAGTTTGAGACCAGCCTGGTCAACATGGAAAAACCCCATCTCAACTAAAAATACAAAAAATTAGCTTGGTGTGGTGGTGTGTACCTGTAATCACAGCTATTCAGAAGGCTGAGGCAGAAGAATTGCTTGAACCCGGGAGGCAGAGGTTGCAGTGAACTGAGATCGTACCATTGCACTCTAGCCTGGGCAACAGAGAGTGACTCTGTCTTTAAAAAAAAAAGAAAGAAAGAAAGAAAAAGAAAGGAAGAAAGAAAGATTTGTAATGCCAAATAGTTTTGGTTTTTTCAGGGTTTTTTTTGAGATGGAGTCTTGCTCTGTCGCCCAGGCTGGAGTGCAGTGGCTGGGACTACAGGCAGGCACTACCATGCCCGGCTAATTTTTGTATTTTTAGTAGAGATGGGGTTTCACCATATTGGCTAGGCTGGTCTCAAACTCCTGACCTTGTGATCCACCCGCCTCAGCCTGCCAAAGTGCTCGGATTACAGGTGTGAGCCACTGTGCCCAGACTAGTTTTGTTTTTAATTATCCTTAATGTAGGATTTTAAAAGGTTACAGCAACTTTATAGACAAAAGGATTACCTGGCATTCATATAAAAAGATCATGGAAAATTCTTCCTGTATGTTAGGCATGGTAATTCAACTTGAGGCACCAATATATCATGATAAAGTATCCATCATAATGATGGAAGACACAATATAATTATTATAAAAATTGTATCACCTTATTCCCTTTGGTTGTTAATAAATACCTCTCCATAAGCAACACTAACTAAAGATTGTATGTAGCAGTACTAATATTATTTTGGAAGCAAGGAACTGATGTTGAATAAAAATAACATCAAGCCTTCATTAGTAAGAAAACTTAATGCTATTAATTTTATTATTCTGATCTTCAACATAGTAGTTTTGTTATTCTGGTATTCAATACAGTAGATGAAATGTTGGATTTATCATCTTTGAATGAATAACAACTGTATGAAGCCTGAACCATGAAAATAAAGTAAGGATGTTCTTCTAATTTACTTTTGATTTTATTTTCTTCAGCATTATTTCCTAAGTGGATTCCTGTTTCACTTTTGTTTGGGTGACTGGTTTTCATGAAATCTTGTTAGATTTAATGAAGAAACTGCAACAGTTGCTGAGATTATAATGTTGAAATATCTGGCTGAATCAGTGTGCACTCTGTTGGATGCCTACAAAGTAGAAAAACTATTGTTGAGAGTATACTAACTGATCAAAGAATAGAAACAACAGCCACCTCTTTCCATAAGACATTTACTCTTTCTTCTTGGCTATTTCTATTTCCATCAAATTCTAGTTGTATGTTAGGCATGGAAATTCAACTTGAGGCACCAATATATTCATTTTAAAGTGTCCATTATATTGATGGAAGACACAATAGTTATGTGTTCTGGCATTGTTTGGGTGACTGCTTTTCATGAAATCTTATTAGATTTAATGAAGAAACTGCAACACTTGCTGAGATTATAATGTTGAAATATCTGGCTGAATCAATGTGCACTCTGTTGGATGCCTACAAGGAGAATAAATATTTATTGAAAAATATAAGCATATGTAATATATTGAGGAAATTCACTTTCTTATTAGAGGCGTTTGAGACCCAGCTCATGTGTTTCAAGAACTGTAAGAGAAGAAGCAAGTAGATGTAAGTGTAGGTTATTCACCAGAGAATAATGCAAACAGCTGAGGTTGGAACTAGGTTAGGCTTTGGGCATTCAGTTCGCCTGAACAAATTGTTGGACATCGGGGGTTCTTCAGAAATCAAAAGAGTTCAGATTCAGAAAACTTGATATCTTAGTATCTGGAAAGAATCTTATAATTAATTCATTTAAGAGAAAAAGGCTAATCGACGCAGGTTTTAGAAATAGAAGTAAGGAAAAGAGTATTTTGCCCACTCATAACAAGGTAGAATAAAGTTACCAAGGTTTGTCCATTTTTCCTTAAAAACTCTTCACTTATCCAACTTTTCTATGTCATTCCCATATCACAGCTCCAGTTCAGGCCTCCTTTATCTTGCAGAAGATTTAATACAACAAACTCTAAGACAGACTTTTGGTATATCATTCTACAACCAGAACTCAGCTATGTTCATCCTGTCTCCTCTACAGGATATTAGAGACCTCAAGGAAAGAGTCTATGTTTTATATTTCTCCTGTATCTCCAACAAAGGCAAGTACAACAATAGCTAATAATAGTTAATGCATATTAAGTGCTTAATATGTGCCAGGTATTGTTCTAAATGCTTTACATGTATTAGCTCATTTAATCCTCACAACAAGTACAATTATAATTCCAAGTTTACAGGCAAGACTTACTTAAGGCCATGTGGCTAGTAAATGATGGGAATAGGATGAGGGATTTATAGCCAAGTAATCTAATTCCAGAGCCTGCATTCCACTATCCTTGCAGGGGTGGGAGTGGGAGCTGCATATTACACTTCTCAATTTAGCATGGGTGGTTGGGAAGATATTCAGAATTTAATATACTCTAACACTACAATTCTTAAGCATAGCTAAGCTGTGTTTTGTACATGCTACCATCTCTCTGCTTATAATTGGCAACATAATCATTCCTCACACCTGAAGTAAGGAACAGTTTGTTCCCTCATTAAAACGGACTGGACAATTGTTGCTATCTGTGGTAAGCTAAAAAAAAAAAAAAAAAAAAAAAAAAAAAAAAAGTCATACAAAATATCCATATCAAATCCCTAGAAACTGTGACTGTTACTTATTTGGAAAAATGGGCTTTGCAGATGTAATTAAGCATTTGAAATGAGATCATCCTGGATAATATGAGCAGGCCCTCAATCCAATGACAAATATACTTATAAAAGACACACAGAGGAAAAGAGATAGAAGAAGAGGAGGCAATGTGACAGGTGGAGATTGGAGTGATGCAGCCAGAAGCCAAGGAATGCCCGGAGTCACCAGATGCTATGAGAGACAAGGAATAGAATTTACCCCAGAGCCTTCTAATGAAGCCTGGACCTGCTGACATCTTGATTTCAGACATCTGGCCTCCAGAACTGTGAGAGAGTACATTTTCATTGTTTTATATCACCATGTTTGTGGTAATTTGCTATAGCAACCATAGGAAACCATCCATTTGCTATCTGTGAGAGACTAGAAGGTCCTTGTATAGAAACTGTGTTTTATGTATCTTTGTAGCCCTTCCTTTATCAATTTAGTGTAGTGCCTATGATGTGCAGATACAATGGCAATGACACTGGAAAATAAAAGTGGAAATGGAAAACAAGAAGGCTGATTTACAACACCAAAACTGTGTGACCTTATGCATTTAACCTGTTCATTTGATAATCATACACTGGTGGTGTTCACTGGGGAGGTACTAGGCAATGAGCTGGGCAACCAGGAACCACAAAGACAACAAATATGATCTTGGCTCACATGTCATTTCAAGTGACTTGCTACATTTTCTTGTAATCAATAACAGCGGGAAAAGGGATTCATGGTAAATTCATAAGAGGAACAGCTGGCCCAGATTTAACAGTGGTAGAGTCTGGCAAGCAAGTCACTTAACTTCTCTGGGACTTCATTATAAAACAAATAATAAATAACAGGGGTGATATAAACACTGTCTTCCATAGTGTCTTCCATTATATTCTTTCATGAGACTACAATAACTTTTGCCTCTCTGCCTTTCCACATGAAGAGTCAAAAGTTATTGTATTCTCATTTAAAACAGATTTTTTATAATACATACTTTTTATAAAATGCTTAGAAAGTGCTATGTATCTTATACAGATTATGAATTTAACTCTCACAACCTAAAAATTATTAATGTATACAAATTGTATGCTAATTTTTATGGGGTATATAAAATATATGAAATATATATTGTATATTTCATATATTTACAGTATATATGAATTAGTATTACGATTTCACCAGTTTTTCAAATGGAGGAAACAAACTCAGAGACAATAAATATAATGTCCAAATCCACATAGCTAGTACATCGTAGAGGCAGGATTTGAAACAGGCTTAATTCCACAGCCTGAGGTTTTAACCACTACTACCAAAGTTGTTATGCAAATGTTAAAAACTGAAAATATTGTTAAAGCCTTCAATAAGTATGTATTAAATAAACATGTACCTTTGAGTGGGCATAAGAGATCTTTTTTTAAAAAAAAAGTCTATACTTCCAAAGGAATCACTTTCTATAAGCAGGCCTTCAAAAGAAAAAAAGCCCCATTATTTATTATTTGTTTTATAATGAAGTCATAGAGAAAAGACTTGCTTCACAAACTCTGCTACCATTAAATCTAAGTTAGCTATTCCTGTTATCAATTTAGAATGAATCTTGTTTTCCTACTGTTATAATATTAATTACAAGTATTAGGTAGTACCAACAAAAATAAAAACAAAACAAAACAATAAAAACCTAGCAGTCTGGTACTGTTTTTCCACAGTTGCATTTTAGCCAAGTGGTAGCTTATTCTGTGATTTGAAAATAATTACTTACTTAAGCTTCTGTATTGCTAACAGTAACCTGATAATAAATCTAAAAATTTTCTTTACATGGGTATTCTGAGAAATATACAGTAATAAAGCATGTGACAACTTTATTCTTACTAATTACTTTATTCTTGCTAATTCCTTCAAAGCATCATAAAAGTCCTGAAAATTGCAATGCATACAAAACTATGGTTTGCAATAAGTCTAATTACAGTTGATCCTCGATTTTGATAACTCTGTACTTGCATATTTGTCTACTTGATAAAATTTATTTGTAACCTTAAAGTCAATATCCTTGATACTTTCTTGGTCATTTGTGGACATACACAGAAAGACAAAAAATTGGAGTCACTGGCCATGCATGTTCCTAACCGAGGTCAAACAAGGAGATGCTCTCTGCCTTCTTGTTTCAGCTCTTGAACTGTAAAAAACGTGTTCTTTTCTTGGCCTATTCAGTGCCACCGTTTTACATTTTGTGCTTTTGTTGGTGATTCTGCTGTTTAAAATTGCTTCCAAGCACAGTGCTTAAGTGCTGCCAACTGTTTCTAAGTGCAAGAAGGTTGTGATACACCTGATGGAGAAAATATGTGTTAGGTAAACCTCCTTCAGGCACGAGCTAGAGTACTTTTGGCCATGAGTTCAATGTTAATGAATGAACAATGCAACACATCCAGAAAAAGAAAGATGAAATTTGGTAATCAATACCAGAGGCCACACCGGACAGAGCTAAAATAACATCTACAGTGCATAATGAAGCTATGGAAAAGATGAAAAAGTGGCTAAATTTGTGGATTCATCAGATGATTACCTATTTTTTAAAAAATAAGCATAGTGTAAAAGCATTGTTGTGAGGCTGAAAATCAAAGAAATTTATAGTCACATTACTCAAGGTTTGGAAAAAATTATATCCTTCTCAGCTAGTGCTTTATTATAAAGATATACTGTATACAGTTAATTATTTATACAAAATACATATTAAAGAGGTGTTTTTAAACAGAAACATATACTAAACAAGGTTATGTATTGATTGGTTAATAAAAAATGTGACCAGAAATTTAACCTTGTATTTTCCCTAGTAGTAATGGCTCTCTATTTCTAATTCAGTGTTTGCTGCAACTTTATAGTACAGAACTACTACAGCACTTCACTAAAAGAGAAACAACAAATAGAAAAGAAACAAATCCTTTCTTATTGCTATGCTGTTTCAAACATCTTCCCTATTGTCCGAAGGATATTTAAGCAACAAAAGCAGAAATGTCTAGAGAAGGAAATTTCAAGAAGAATGAGGAAAAGCCGTATTGAGTTGGCCTCAGAAAGGATAAAAAGCGTTATTCTAAACTCAAAGCCACATTAGGAACTCACAAGCAGCTAGAGTGATATCCATTCTTGTATGGCTTAGTTAAAATGAAACTAATACATTCTATGTGAGATGAACACTGCAGACCAGCAATTATTATTACATGTATCTTCGTGTTTGTATTTCCCCATAAGGAATCAACCTAGTGTTCTACAAGGCAGGACATGTAAAGTCAGAGAGATCTTGGCTCAAATCCGAACTTTGCTGCCATCCAACCTAAGTGCCCTTGGACAACTCTTAACATTTTTTAGCCTCATCTCTAAAAAGAGGAAATAATATCAATCTCACAATTTTGCTTTAAAAATTAAAGAATTATGTTAATCATTTAGTACATCATAAAGATTTAATAATGTCAATAAAGTTTATTATTTTATTACTGTTGTTAAAAATCATGGAATATTGGTGTTAAAGGAAAATTTCAGACAAATTTAACAGAGTGTAATTGAGCAAAGAAAAAAAAAATCAATTCATTAATCAGGCAGCCTGAAGAATCACAGCAGACTCAGAGAAACTCCAGGGATGTCTCATGGTCAGAGCAAATTTATAGACCAAAAAAGGGAAGTGACATACAGAAAACAGAAGTGTGGTACAGGAACAGCTGGACTGGTTACAGCTTGGCTTTTGCCTTATTTGAACACAGTTTGAACAGTCAGCAGTGTTATGAGTGGTTGAAGTATGGCTGCTGGGATTGACTGATACACAGCTGTTGTTACAGTAGCATACTTCTAAGTTAGGTTTTCAGTCTGTCTACCTACCAAGTTAGGTTATGGTTTGTCCATAAGGACTCAAATATGGAAGTATGGAGGCTTTCTCAGGCCGTATTTAGTTCGATTTAACAATTGTCAATTTCATATGATCAAACCTAATATGATTGCATAGCTCAACTTTTAATGTTGAATAAACAGTAAAGACAACATTTATGTGACAGAGCTATGTATTTTGGTTGCCAAATCAAACTATTTTTCCTCTATGGCTCAATATTTGCCATCGTTTGGTTACTAGTCAGGAATATAATAAGATATAATTAGAATCTTTCTAAATTGTGGCAATTTCAGTAGCTATCTCTCATGGAATCTCTAGCTAAAGATGGTAATATGTTTATGCTAGGTGGCAATGTTCCAATATATTGAGTAGATGAAATATCAAGAGAAAAATTCAGCCATACCAGCCACCAGAAAACTGAAATAAATCTCAAGTAGAATCAACTCTAGATTTATATAACCAGGTTTTGAATAAAATATTACTGGTGAAACAGTCAAATTCTCACCTGCCTAAGCTACTCTGTTTTCTTTCTAAAACAATTTAATTCCTTCATGCTCTCCATCTGCCTTATACCTGTGCATTTCTGAATTTCTACCTCCAAAGCTCCTTTCCAATTTTTCCCTGTCTAGGTGTCAGAGTCGATGTGATATAAATAGAAAGAGTATGGCTTTGGAGTTTAACTCTGGCTCTACCAAGTGTGCTTACTGTAAGAGCTTGGACAAGTCCCTTAACATCCTCATCTAAAAAGGGAGGCTCATACCCTCATAGGGTTAGCGTAAGAATCATTGAAATAGCATTTATGAAAAGTTGGCATGGTATATGATTTACAGACAGGTCCAAGAATGTTAATTCCTCCTGCTTCCCCTTGTTCTGTCTCCACTGAGAGATCCAGTCTTTGCATAAAAGGACACTAGACTCCTGAAATTTAATCTCTATTTCTGAAATTGATATTTCTTCTAGCTTCTTGTCTAATTGATCACCTGTCTGATAGCTATTTCTACATCCTTGTCCTCCCTTTCTAACCCCTCAATATATCTAAAACTGGTTTTCCCTCCTGAATGCCTTATTTCTACAGCTATTTGTATTTCTCCCTTACTACTCTCTGGAAAAGCCAATCCTACCTTTACATTCATACATTCTTTCCCATTTCCCTAATGTCTCTGTGACCCTAATAACTGAGCCTTGGAACAAAGCAATACTCTCCTTACTTCCTTCTTTCTCTTAAACTATCCCCTTGACTAGTCACTAACCCCATGCTAATCTTAAAGCACTGCTTCCAAATTATCACTATGAGAAAATACTTCTATCCTTTCTTTTTTCAAAAATTAGATTTTGTTTCTCCTCGTTCAACATACATTTAAAAATTTTTTTAGAGAAAAAAGTCTTGGCCTCCATCAGAAATTCAAGTAAAGATATAAAAGATCACCTGTCGGAAAAACAAAATTTCCCACTTATTTGAATAGTGTCATTGAAAGCTTTCTTTCAACTGCTATGGAATTTACCCAAAGAGATGCTGTCTTGTGAGGAATCCAGAGCAGTGAGAAGATAAATAAAGGTAAAACTGCCAGGTTAGGAGATACTTAAGTTAATTTCAAAACATACACACAGAACACAATAAAAGAGACGGAAGATCTAGGGGTAAGAGAAAGCTTTATAAAGAAAGTTTTATAAACTCAATAGATTTTCTAACACAAGGTTCTCATCGATTCAAATTCCTATCTCGCTCAGTTTTTAAAGTCACTGAACATTTGATATCTAAAAGTAAAAGTAATAAATTTTTATCTCTTCTTGATACAAAGGAATAAAGGAAAGTCAAGAATCAGGAAAAGGGAGCTTTTAAGCACCTAAAAACAGATATGGCTTTCTAATGGCAAGATTGCCAGTAACTAACCAAGTAATGTCCCAAATAAAGTTAATTTTGATAAAGAACATTCACTATGCATTCTAGATATGATTATAATCCTAATAAGGAATCAACTGAGGATAGGAGACTTGTCAGAAGGAAAATAAATTGTGCTTACAGTACAATTCTACTCCATTTTAATCCAAAGTTTACTTCATTTAGTTATTTACCGCTAATGAAACAATGTTGAATTCTGATAGTTAATCATGAAGGTGAAAAAGTCAAGTCTCGCATTTGAACTATGTGGCTGATCACCTGAATTACTTCTTCTCTAGAAAACATGAAGAACAACTGCCAAGACTACTTTAGGAAACATTCTATTGGCAGAGATCAGGTAAGTCATTCAAATTCTTTCGAATTAGTTTCTACTCAACAAATACTATTCATATAATCAATATTTACTGGCTACTATTAAATGCCAGGCAATGTGCTAAACCAGCAGTCCCCAGCCTTTCTGGCACCAAGGACCAGTTCCATGGAAGACAATTTTTTCCACGAACTGGAAGGCGGGGGATGGTTTCGGGATCATTCAAGTGCATTACATTTATTGTGCGCTTTATTTCTATTATTACTACATTGTAATATACAATGAAATAATTATACAACTCACCATAGTGTAGAATCAGTGGGAGCCCTGAGCTTGTTTTCCCGCAACTAGATGGTCCCATCTAGGGGTGATGGGAGACAGTGAAACCCGAAGTGTGTCACTTATGTTTAGTGTACTCCATAATCTCGTTTTGGTTGCTGTCGTTGCAGAAAACCCTGTTTCACAAAGATAGGATATCGGAAATGGAAGCAGGCTTTTCAGTGATTTTTTGGGCAATCTTGGGATATTCCATTTTGACTTTAATCCACAATGTATGGAGATCTGAAATTGTCTCAAACATATTTTTAAGGCCACCGTCATTTCTGATCTCAAGCAGTTGATCCTCTTCTAGCACAGACAAAGTCAATTTACCTGACTTATTCACAAATGGGTCGTGGATCCATTCCTTCCCAGGTTAGGAGTATTTTGTGGTTGGGAAGTAATGCTCAGACTCTTTTGAAAGCTTAGATAGGTGATCATACACCAGCTGGGAAAAAGAAGGCCCTGGCTAAATCTCTTTCAAGATCTCTGCTAATGTTTGAAACATATTAAAAATCCCAATGTTCATTCATTGCCCCCATAATTCCACTTTATCTGCTGACTTGAACACAGCTGTCATTCTTCCCTGAAGTGACAGATTGGGTTAATTGAGCAAGCTGAATATGTCACACAAGTAAACAAGTTTTGTGACCCATTCTGTGTCACTGAAATGTGCTGCCAGTGGTGACTGTTTTTCTAAAAGAAATCTCTGGAGTGGCTCTCATAACTCAAAACCTCTGGCCAGTCATCTACCTTTAGAAAACCATCTCACTTCTGTGTATAAGAGAAGATGTGTGTGCTCTGATCCATCTCCTCACAGAGCTGCGCAGATGTCAGTTAAGGGCATGTACCTTAATGTGCTTGATAATTTTAATCACATCCTGCAAAACACTGTTAAGCTCAAGTGACATTTTTCAGCTAGCCAGCATTTCTCTACGGATGACACAGTGTGTAGACTCAAATTCAGAAGCGACCTTTTTGACCCAAGTAGTGAAACCAGAAAGCTGGCCAGTCATGGCAGCCACTTTGTCCATGCATATACTGATACAAAATGACCAGTTCAGTTTTCCTGATATATAATCATTCAAAGACTTGAACAGTTCTGCAGCTATGGTGTTGGTTGGCAACAAAAGAGCACATAACATATCCTCATGCACATCCTCCTGAAAATATATTGTATAAAAACAAGTCTTGTTGTCTTTTTGTCAACATCGGTAGACTTATCAACCTGGATTGCATACCACAGTGGCTCATTAATCTTTTCTAACATTTGTGCCTCAATATCCTCTGATATCTCATCAATTTGTCTAGTTATGGTGCTAGCGAAAAGAGGAACACGTGCCACCATCGGAACCGCAGCCTCTCCTAAAAGTTCACGACAAATGTCCTTAGCATCAGGCAGGATCAACTGTTCTTCACCAATAGCAAAGGGCTTCTTAGCTTTAGCAATGTGGCTAACCACTAAAAATCATGCTCTCAGTGCAGACATATTTGATGAAGTGGTGGCCTTAAATAATGGCTTCTGTTCTTCGTGTTCACATTTTTTCCTCTTTTGAAAAACTCCAGGCTGGGCATGGTGGCTCACACCTGTAATCCCAGGATGTTGGGAAGCTGAGGCGGGAGGATGACCTGAGGTCAGGTGTCTGAGATCAGCCTGGCCAAGATGGCAACACCCTGTCTCTAATTTAAAAAAACACAAAAATTAGCCCAACGTGGTGGTGCATGCTTGTAATCCCAGCTACTTGGGAGGCTGAGGCAGGAGAATCACTTGAACCAGGGAGGCAGAGGTTGCAGTGAGTGGAGATTGCACCACTGCACTCTAGCCTGGGTCTCTATCTCAAAAAAACAAAACAAACAAACCAAAAAACCCCAAAGGCTTGTCTTTTAATTCAGGATGCCTGGTCTCCATGTGGCGAAGCAATTTTGAAGATTTCATGGCCTTTTTTGGATAGCTGATTGCCACATATCATACAAAGCAAGCTTGGAAAATGTATATCACCTGCTACAATGAATCGTAATTTAAGTAGGACTCTTGGTATTTTCGTTTAAATGCAGCTTTCTTTTGTTGGCATTCTTAGAGTCTTCTGCTCTCTCATCATTGAATCTTTCCTCCTTTTCAAAGAAGCTCTCTAGTGACGTTAGTTTTTTACTCATTTTGCCTAGAGTTAGCTTGTGGGCTAGTGATTGAGACAAGTGCACAGTGTTAGAAAGAGGTGCAAACAAAAGTAGTAAAAAAAAATGAATGGGCAGGCCATGTGGAGATTAAAACAAGTGTCAGATTCTGACTTAAAGCCTGCCACCAGATGCAGCTGTATAACTGAAGTACATCAACTCACCTGCCACCAGATGCAGCTTAATTGTCATTTGCCACTCACTGATAGGGTTTTGATATGAGTCTGCAAGCAATTGGTTTATTATGGTCTCTGTACAGTCAAACTTCTCAGCTAATGTTAATCTGTATTTGCAGCCACTCTCCAGCACTAGCATCACTGCCTCAGCTCCACCTCAGATCATCAAGCATTAGATTCTCATAAAAAGTGTGCAACCTAGATCCCTCACGTGAGCAGTTTACAATGGGGTTCATGCTCCTATGATAATCTATTGCTGCTGCTGATCTGACAGGAGGTGGAGCTCAGGCAGTAAGCAAGTGATGGGAAGTGGCTGTAAATAAAAATGAAGCTTGGCTCGCCCACCCTGCCACTCACCTCCTGCTATACAGCGTGGTTCCTAACAGGCCATGGACTGGTCCTGGTCTATGGCCTGGAGGTTGGGGACCCCTGTGCTAAACAGTGGTCTTCGCCATGAAAGCACTTATAATACCATAATAGTAGCTTGAATAACATGATGTCAAATGATTCTTACATCTCTAAAATGAAAATTAATTAAAATCTGTTCATCTATATTCCAAAATAGCCAAGCTTCATTCCTGGAGCTCTAGCAACAGGGACATTGGAGAGATTTTTAGCTTCTATGGGATGTGCCTAATAGATTCAGTCCTGTTTAACAGCAAGAAAGGTATGCTCCATTCTTCTGCAATCATTTCACATTACCTACACATACACACAAAATGTCTTAGTTTATTCTTCAGAACTTTTCCCAATATACTCTAATACAACATCCGAAATTTTATCCATTCATTTCCCAAATCAAACCCCATGCCCCAGTCATACTGGTCTATTAACTGTCTCTATAATTGATCATTCATATTCCCACCTCCACTTTTTTCTCATACCATTTCCCTAATGCAAAATGACCTAACTAGACTTCATATATCAAATGTCTACCCATTTTTAAAAAATGTCTACTTCATTCATTCATCAAGTGTTATAACACATAGGCTCTAAGAATATAACACAGAACAAAGTTCCTTACATTCAAAGGAGAAGTTACAGACAATAAATGGCTAAACAAGCATAAAATGTGAAGAGAAATAAAGGGGCTAGAAAGTGCTGAGGTCAGAGTGGGGACTGTTATTTTATTTAGATGGCCAGGAAAAGCCTCTCTGATATATGAACAGATGCCTGAAGGAAATGAGAAACCACACAGGCATCTGAGGGAAGAAATTTTCAAGCAGGAGAACAGCTAATGCAAAGGCCCTTACTCAAGAGCATGCTCTGTCTTTTAAGGAAGAGCAAAGAGGCCAATGAACATAACAATAGGAGAGTAGGAGGAAAAAGGTCAGAGAGTGGGCAGACAGTGGGGAGTAAAGCGCGTGGTAGATGGCAGACTTTATAGCCTTGTAAGTCACTGCTAGATGGTAGCTTTCATCTGAGGGACATGAGAAGCCACTAAGAGGTTTTGAGCAGAAGAGTCACAGGGTTCGGCTTAGGTTTAAAAGGATCCATGTACATATGCCAATGAAAGTAAAGGATAAAGGAAGGAAAATTAAGTGTTGTAGGTTTTGAAGAGAGAAGAGAATAGGAGAATGGGTGGTGGACAAAAAAAATAATAATAATAAGATTGGTGGGCATCACCAACGCCTATTTCAGGTTAATGATCATGAAAGTAAAGTAAACCCAGTTAGTAAAGTCATGTTCCACCAACATAAAACTGGCTAGGAGCAGGTCTGAAGCAGGCTGCTCCCAGGTGGCTCTACTGTCTCCAAAACCCTCCCTGACCATTCTAGGTTTCAATCACCATTTTCATTTTATCAGTTCCACATACATTTCTCTAAAGCCATATAGCATCAATGCCTTTCCACTCATGTAGAAATGAATCAATTGCATATTTTTCTTTATCTTGTCTTTCCAATCAAATTTTAATTTCCTTAAGGATAGAGACAAAATGTGACTATATATTCCCAAATACAGGATAAACTCATACATAAGGCAACTTTTAAAATAAATGTTAAAATGACAAAATATATTTCCCTGGATAAAACAGTTTACTGTTCCCTTGGGCTTTAAGAAACTAGAAGAGCCCCTTTTCCCTTTAGCTTTCTGCCTTATTTAGGACTCGTCCTGTAATGTAAATAGTTATTTTTTTCATAGTAACTGATTTGGGTTTTTAGTAGAATTTCTTAGTAATAACTCTCTAAAAGAGCCAAAATAAGACATTTTAAAATAGAAAATGTTAATGTTTTCCAGAACACAGGCATGAGATTATATTGCTGCTAATCATTTACGGGGGAGATCTATAGGGAAGCTGAGGCCATGAGGGTTTGATTTCCAAGCCACAGCTCAGTCTCTGTGTTGAATCATTGAAGCACAGTAGGATTTAATTCAATTCAACAGATTTTCATTGAGTACCTACTATGTACAAGGCATTGGGCTAGATCTGTCAAGGAAAGCACAAAGAAAAGTCTTGCAGTCAAGGATCTTTTTATGCAAGAAATTATATACAAAAAAAAAACAGTATAATGATACATATAAAGGAGGCACAAAGTACTTAAATAAATAATATCTTTCTTCCCTACAGGTATTCTCAATGATAGCCATGCATACAGTAAGTTAAAATGTGATACAGGAATCAAAACATCTTCATACTGTAGTCACCAGAAACACAGTATTTGAAGTTAGACAGCACTGGGTTCCAATTCTGGCTATAATTCTTTGCAGCTGTTTGACCTTGGACAAATTATTTAACTTCTTTGAGTCCCAGTTCACAATGGTGATAATAGTTATGGGAATTACTACAGTTAACCAATATCCAGTTTCTAGTTCTGAGTACATAGGAGAATTGTATTTTCTTGTTCCTTCTTTGATTTCTTTGATCTCTATGAAGATTTCTCATATATTAAGTTAGCGCCATGGTCCCTCCATTCAGTCACTCATCAGTAAAAATTTAGGCTGCAAAATTCCTAAATACCGTGATCAGTGCCAAAATAGAGGAAACTACAAGGAGCACAGAGCAGGGAGTAACTAACTGCCTGGAAATGCTGAGTAGGCTTTCACATAAGAGGTGCCTTTTGGCTAGGCCTTAAAAAATGAAGAGGGCTAGGGCATCTGAACCAGAGAGAACTGCATATACAACAACATAAACATACAATTTCATATTCTGGAAAAGACAAATTGCTCAGACATATACAATGTTCTAAAGTGTCACAATGGAATTTGTTAAAATTGAATATGGTTGTCCTCTTGGACATCAACTTCAAAGTTTAGGCATGTCCCTGTCCCCTCCCTGTCACAGTCTAGTTTCCCTAGGCTGCCATGATAGTATCTAGTTCCAATAACTCATGGAACTGCCATTCATTAAACCTTTCAAACTTTACTTTGAATATATTTTTATTTTTACCCTTCACTATCTCTTCAGTTAATGCATTCCAGAAATTATGTAAAAGAGTTATTTCCTTTTACTTAAGCTTCCATTTATTAAGGAAGCTTCAGTGTTGGTCCTCTTATGCTACAGTACTGAGATCCAGCAACTAAGACTCTGCTCATGTTGTCCATACTCTGGATACTTTAATGGATTGGTTACATTCCCTTTCAGCTTCATATATCACTTCCAATCTATAATTTTTTCCTGAACAGCATTTCTAACACTATCACACTTCCTCCTCACTCTGTATTATATTAGTTGAACTTTCTGATTTCATAATTTTGAAGTATAGTGACCCAAAAATTATACATGGTGTCCGAGAGAGAAGGGCACCAGTTTTATATAAAGATAAAACAGTGTTTTCAGTGTTTTCCAGAGATTATCAATATACTTCTTTTGCCACAACAATGACATCTGGAACAGTATTCCATAGCTCTTGGTTTCCATGTTGGTAGCCACACTGAAGATCACTTTTATATTTCTTTCTGCCAGAATAGCACAGAAATTAAGCATGAAGGCTTTGAAGTCAGACTACCTGTATTTAAACTCTTAATTTACCATTTTCTTGCCATCACCTTGAACTCAGCCTGAGGGTGGGGCAAATCCCAGTGTTAAACTCTCAAAATAATGCCAGCTGTGGGCTTATAAACAGAGACGGCGCAGCTCCACTCAGGTAAGCAGCATGGAGAAGAAGCTGTGGGGACTGTAATCTGCCCAAGTCTCAGTTTCACACTAGCCCATAGGAGGGCAGTGGGTATTGTCCTAGGTATGTACAGCAGAGCCTAGTTTCCCTGTCCCTCCTCAACCAGACAGCAGCTGCAGCTATGTCAGTCAAATTCAGCCTAAGGGCAGGGCACAGCCCAGCATTAAACTCTCGAAATAGCACCTTGGGCCTGCAGCCAGGGAGAACGGGATCCCTCCCAAGCAGGCATCATAGGCAAGTAGCTATGGGGCACATGGTCTGCTCATGTTTCAGTCTCATAGCAGCCCACTGCAGAGCAGTGCATCTTGTCCTAGATATGCATAGTAAAGCCCGGTTTTCCTGTCTCTCCTTGGCCAGAGAGTGGCTATAGTCATGTTAGCCCAAACTCAGACCAAGAGTGAGGCACAGCTCAGTGCTGAATTCTCAGGTCCCTTGGTCATGGGACCAGAGAGGGAGGGTTCCCTCCCAACCAAGCAGCATGGGCAAGAGGTTGTAGGAATTGTGGTCCACTCACTCACATCTTAGTCTCAAAGCAACCTGTTGTAGGGTAGTGGGTATTGTCCTAGATATGCATAGGATAATCTGGTTTCCTTGTCCCTCCTTGGCAGAGTGGTGGCTATAGCCACATCAGCCCAAAGTCAAGCCACGCGGGGGAGGGGAGGCGGTGCAGCCTAGCTTTAAACTCTCAAAATGGCACCTTTGGGCCAAGACCTTAGTGGGTCTATGGTTTCTCATGTAGCCAAGATTGCAAAAGCCCATTTTTGATTCCTGGGGGTTTCTCTGTCACTGTTTTCCCATGTCCAGGGGCTTTTCCCCAACTCTCAGTCTGTTCCTGGCTGAGGAAGGTGCTTCGAACCCTCTCCTAACTTGCTTCTGGTGCTTCCCATCTCTTCTCTGGTGAATCCTAGCATTCTCTCCCAAATGATCTGTTCAAAATATATCTGCTGACTATTCTGGCTCCTCTACATGGAGAAGGTACATATTACCTGCATCTAGTCAGCCATCTTGTCTCCCAAAGTTTTATTTACCACCTATAAGCCTTAGTTTCCTTACCTGTAAATGTAGATAATAATAATTCTACCTTATGAGTTTGATGGTACCTATAAAGCAATAAGCAATGTGTCTGCTACACATGGTAAGCACACAACAAGTATTATCAATTTCTATTATTATTATTATTATTATTATTATTATTGCTGTAATATTAGGCCCATTCCTGATGTATCCCCTTCAGGTTTGTATTTTCAGTGTCCAGAAAAACTTAGTTCAACCTACCTCTTTGAAGAAGTCACCATTTATTCTCCTCTCCAGATAAATTTTTAAAATATTAAACCTGAGTTATCTTTCTGCTCCATAGGAACCCTATTACACTTCCCCCTTAAGATAAGTATTCCATTCACTTCTACTTATTGAAAGACATCATTGAGAAAATAAATAGACAAATAATAGTCTAGGAAAAAAAAAATTCACAACACTTATATCTGATAAAATTATATCCATAACAAATAAGAAATTCTTAAAAAATCAGTAACTAAAAAGCCAATAACCAACTCCCTCAAAAAAGAAACAAAAGAAAACCAGGCAAGACACTTGGACAGACACTTTACTAAAGAAAATCTATAAATGGACAATGAGTACATGAAAAGGTGATCATGATTAGTCAACAGGAAAGTGCACTTTAAAACCATAATGAAATTAAATGCAATGTGGCATCCTGGATTGGATCCTAGAACCAAAAAAAGACATTGGTAAAAACTAAGGAAACTCAAATAAAATCTACAGATTACTTAATGATATCATAACAATGATAATTTGTTTTGACCAACCTGTCAATGTATTAGTTTTGATTAATATAAAATGTTAATATTATGAGAAGTTGAGTGAAGGTTTATGGGAACTTGCTGCAAATCTAAAATTGTTTGAAAATTAAAAGTTAAAAAAACAAGATACCACTAAGTGTCCATTAGAATCAGTAAAAAAAAAAAAAATGTTGGTGGGTATATGGAGCAACCAGAATTTTCATATATAGTTGGTAAGAGTGTGAAATGGTAGAACCACTTTGGAAAATAGTTTAGCAGTTTCTTAAAACATTAAACATATCTCTAGCTACCCTGTGACTCAGAAATTCTGCTCCTAGATATTTTATGAGAAAATGAAAATCTATGTCTATAAAAGCCTTAGGAATGTTCACAGAAGCTTTACTCATGATGACCAAATACTTTACCATCAGTAAATTCAGATATCCATCAACAATTCAGACATCCACCAACGGGTTAATGGATAAACTGCGGTATATTCATTTAATGGAACAGTACTCAGCAACAAAAACAAGGGATGAAGCACTTATATAAACAACAACATGAGTGAATATCAAAAACATTATGCCAAGTGAAATAAGCTAGACACAAAAAGTACATGCTACATGATTCTATATATATGAAGCTCTACGATAATCTAACATAATCTATGGTGATGGAAATCAGACGAGTGGTTGCTTAGAATTGGGACTCAATAAGTGCTGACTGGGAAGGAGCACAAGGAAACTCTCTGGGAATGATGAAAATGTACTGGGTGCTGATAGTGCTGGGGTAACACAAGAGTATGCATTTGTGAAAACTGATCACTTAGGACCTTTACACTTCACTGTATATAAATTATATCTCAATAAAAACATTTTAAATAATTTAAGTATGTATTTATTCCTTCTTTTATTTCCTGTCCCTAAAGTCCTTACTTTTCAATACAGACCCCTTTCGGTTTTTTTTTTTTTTTTTTTTTTTTTGAGATGGAGTCTCACTCTGTCACCCAGGCTGGAGTGCAGTGGAACGATCTCAGCTTACTGCAACCTCCGCCTCCCAGGTTCAAGCGATTCTTCTGTTTCAGCCTCCCGAGTAGCTGGGACTACAGGCACACGCCACCATGCCCGGCTAATTTTTTTTTTTCCTATTTTTAATAGAGACGGGGTTTCACCATATTGGCCAGGCTGGTCTTGAACTCCTGACCTCATGATCCACCCGCCTTGGCCTCCCAAAGTGCTGGGATTACAGGCTTGAGCCACTGCGCCCGGCCAAAACAGACCTTTCTACTTCACACTCAATGCAATGACTATATCTTAAAGGCCTTTGATTAGAAGGCTTGTTATAGATTTTGAAAGTCTAACTGGATTATATACACTTATTCCCTTCAAAATAGCTGGCAACTTATCATAAACAGGAGACTGAAGGGACTGCAGTATTTCCAGCATTTGTATTTTATACTTTGGCACATTTTCACACACAATTTAAGAATATACAAATAGCCCTCTTATCTGAAGGAATCCTAAGTGTTTTACAAACCTTCAAAACAGATTTTTAAACTATCTAATATTTTATAGGAAGAACATTTCATGCACACTAAAGTGCGACCACATCTGGCCTGCAACATGGCAGCTGTTTAACAGCCATGACACCTCACAAAAGTTTAGGACAGGAAGTAAAGAATTCTACAGCCAACCAAAGTGAAGACGAGGAAGGTTGCAGAAGCAGAAAGCTACAATGGCTTGGGCTGGAGCACAGCCAGCACGATGTGGTTAACACATCTGTCGTAATGAAAAGCACAAGTGTCATTAGTGGTCAGAGCCTCATCTCACAGAAGGCATGTCCCACAGCACAGTGACCTTTTCCTTCCATTGGTGGCATTTCTAATACAACAGGAAAAATGATCCCACTAGCCATGCCCAAAACATTCTTTCCTGAAGTCTCCATTCCAGGTACTACACTACACACAAGTTTAGCTGTGCTGAAATTTGAAAAGGTCTTTATCTTCATGTCAGAAGCTCAAGCCAACACTTAGTTGGATATATTTCATCGCAGGCAAATAGAAAAGAGAAAGTTGTGATTTGGGTTACGGGACTACAGGCAAATACATTACCATGCAAATACTCTCCTTTTAGATAGTTTTTTAAAACTTCTGTTTCATTTTGTTTTGCCGAATTAAAGAAGAAAATTTTCAGTGTTTTTTCCTGTGATAGTTTTAAAGTATCTTCCTGATGAAAGCTCAACTAGTTTCATTAAGCCTAGAGGAGAATTCTAGATGTAGAAGAGATTAAGAAGACCATGGATTTCTTCATGTGATTTTGGCCAGTAGTATCTGCCTAAGAAGGCTTCTTATAAGAAGGGTATCAACATGCCTGTAAATAATCATCACACCTTGGCTTCAGCTCCCTGGAAACATAGATCCTCCTTCATTTAGTTCCAAACTTTTCTGGATGCTAGACCTCAAATCATTTTTTCCAAACACAGGAAGTGAACCAGATCACTCAGTCCTCCAGCAACTCCCCCATCACTCTCAGGATTACATAAGAATTTGTACCTTGAATTTCTATGACTCCCCCTTTATACTCATGTATTCACTATTTAAAAGCCCACGTAAAGATAACCCAGTACCCAGAGTTCTAAAATAAAACGTCTACCCATGCAGACGTCTACCCACGTCTACTCTTTCACAAGGCATTTGAGGCTGTAGAGACACCTCCTGGATACCAAAGGATACTAATGAAATTCCAACCTTATTAAAGGACATGTTATTATTCCCCCTCAGTTTTGCCCAAAGGGCAAGCCAAGTTAGAGATGGAATTCCATATAAGGCTGGAATTACATTTATCTATTATTGCTTGGATCCAAGTATATGGGTTCGTACGTATTAGGAGAGGGGTTTCTTAGAAAGACTGAGGTTTGCAGAAAAGGAGAGAAATTATTGCACTAAAACACTAATTCCATCAAGTGAAATAATATATCAGTTACTGGCCCAAAGCACACTGCTAAGTGGTATAGACTGTGTGTGTGTGTGTGTGTGTGTGTGTGTGTGTGTGTGTGTGTGTGTAAAGAGAGAAAAAGAGAGATCACAAGGAGCTAATTCATCATAATGGGCAATAAATATATGGAGGAAATATGAGTTTTGCAAACAATGCTATTGCAATTTGATTTTGGAAACTCAGATGCAATGAACATTTGTGGGTAATTTCCAGGTGCCTGAAGAGCTTACGTATGCCTATTTATTTAATCTTCCCAACATCCTTGTGAAAGTTTAACTGTATACTCTTACTTTTATAGATGAGGAAACAATGGTTGGACAGGCAAAAGTGATTTATCCAAAGTCATTCATATGGAGACTAGAAGTAAGTCCTCTGAGTTCAAATCTCTTGTTTTTCTTTCCATGCACCATGCTGCTTTTTTATGTTGCCAGTCTGTAAAGAAGTAATCTCATTGGAAGTGAGATGTGAGTTGGAAATTGAAGGATACTCTGCGAAGAGGAATGGGAAAAGCATTTTAGGTAGGCAGACTAGACTCTGTCATGATTTTCAAGCAGAAAAGCCCAAACAAAATATCAGTTAAGTGGGCTATGAGGAAGCTTGCTTTAAAGGAAAGATTATATAGAAAAGAAGAGGGAACTAACACTCCAAAGACAGGTCTAGACAAAATCATGGAAAGATTTTACCATTAAGCTTAACAGTGTTGCCTTATTTTCTTGATAATGGGAAGCCACTATAGTTCTTTGAATGACATTTTTGAATTCACTTTTAAGAAATATCATCTAGTATTTGGAGTATGATAGATGAATTAGTGGAGAAAGAATCAAGTAGAGAAACTAGTTTGAGGTGTTTGTTTTAGCGGTGCAGATGTGAAATGGTAAACTAGGACAGAATTGAGAGAAAATAAAATAAAACAATCCTTGGCATGGAGTAGACACTACTTAGTAAGTAAAATATTTATAAAAAGGCAGAGCAGTGGGAAAAAAGGCAGTGTGAGGAGATAGTCATTAGAACTTGTTAACTTACTGGCTATAGAAAACAAGAGAATGTGTGTATTAAACGTCACTCATATGTCAGACCCAGACAACCTTTGATGATAGTGGGATCAACAGAAGTAAGAAATTTACAAGAATGGAACCAAATTTAAGAAAGAAAAATAACAGGTTAAGATTATGAAACACTAAATTTGAGACAACTCAAGGTGCCTCATGAAAATGTTTCATGGACACAATTACCCAGGAGAAAGATCAGGCTGGAAATTTAGATTTGTCCATCATCTTTACAGTGGTGGAACCAAAGTGGAAAAAAATCACCAAGAAAAATTGCATAGAGTGACAAGAGATAATGGCTAAGAACAGGGTGCAAGAACAAAACAAAGCATACAATCAGAGGTGCAAAACAGTATCAAATGTAGCATGCAAATCAAAGACACTAAGGCTGGGAAAAGACTATTTGATTTGACAATTAGGAGGTCATGGTGACCTTCAAGAGCTCAGATTCAGGCAAGTAATCAGGAAAACGCAGATTTCTGAGAGCTAAGGAGAGTGTGAATTGAAAATGGAGGCTGTAAGACAGACTACTTATTTGAAAAGATTGGCAGTAGAAGAAAAAAAGAGGATTTTATATTATATGCTAAGCTTAATGTCTCTAGGAGAACTTTAACTTTTTCAGTCCATTATTTTAATTTTATTTTATAGTAAAATTCTATTTTAAAACACCACTATGCTACAACCTGAATTAAGTTATACTGTGGCTAAAATCCTGTCCTGTCCCCTGTGTGCATGGTGTTATATAGGATATTGGTCTCAATACACCAAAGAAAGCATACGAGTATTAGACTTGTCCACCCCATTCCTATCTGTGTTATTAAACAGTTGAACAGTAATTTGAATTTATAAAACTAATGTTGTTTCTTTGGGATTTTAATATGTTTATTATCTGAAATAAACAACCTCATTTCTCTAATCACCCTCTATTGACAACTTTACTAATTTGGTGAGATGATGATGTTGAAGTGTGAAAACCATATTGATATAAGATTTATATGTAAATCCAGATGTTTACACTTATTAAACCACTATGAAGCCTTATGATTTATTTTCTCTCACTTTAGGTCACAGCATATGGCTTAGAGAACACTTAATAGAAGTAGGCTAATGCACTCTTACTTCATTCCTGGAAACTTTGGTTCTAGTTTGACTAAATTTACCAATAAAATAAGCTTGATGGACATGTGCAAAACTCTAGTCAACATTCTTCACTGTTAACGAAATTCTCTACTTATCTGCTTCCATGGGGTAGTCCTAGTGCTACCAACAAGAAATTTCTCAAGCACACAGTCATTTAAATAACTCAGGCCATGATTACATAAATTATTTTAGTCCAGGTTAGTAAAAAGAATAAAGACAAAATAGATCTTATCTTTAAATTTTGTCTTTCACCAAAAAAACTGCTGACAGAAAAGATACTTTGTAACTAGTCAAGTGTCCAGGCAAGGAAACTGTAATGGCAAAAGAACACAGTTACACAAACCAGAATATTCAGTAAAGACTTGTTGACAGTACACACTATTGATGATTATACTTTAGAAGATAATGTTACGAGTAAAAAGTATGACATAAATTTGAATCTTAAAATTCTGGAAATTATAATCCATTAAGCTACAGTACATTACTAAAAATCATAGAGAATGGTCTTGATCAAGAGTCAGCAATTTTTTTTTTTTTTTCCTGTAACAGGTCAGACTGTAATTAGTTTAGGCTTTACAGGCAATATGGTCTCTGTTGCAGTGAATTAACTCTGCCACTGTAGTGCAAAAGTAGCCATAAAGAATATATAATAAGTGTGGCTGTGTTCCAATAAACCTTTATTTACAAACACAGATGGCAAAAGCAACTACTCATCAACAAAATCTGCAATGAGAAGGTACGTCAAAGACACATGGGAGCCAGCTGAAAGCGCTACACATAGCCAAATCTAGAACAATTTGAACAATGAAACAATTAAAGCAATATTTATTATAACCCAAAATATAACATAAATACCCACAGTCACTAACTATTAATAAGCAATTGATAAACAAATGGGAGAAAAGACAAATTTCTCATGCAGAATACAAATAATTGATGTAGATACTCCACCCTCACGGAGGTGAAGCATAACTCTCCACTCTTTAAGTGTGGGCTGCACATAGTAGTGACTTCCTTCCAAAAACTATGGTATGGATACCGAGGAAGGGTAAGTAACTTTACACTGGAGAAACCTGACAAACACTACCCCAGCCAGGTGATAAAGGCCAACATGAACAGTGATAAGTCATACTGTTAGTGACTTATAACCAAATCTATAACCTCAGTTTAAGTCACAAGAAAAATAGCAGACCAATCACATACAGACACCTGATAAAATACCTGACCAATATTCCTTAAAACTGTCAACATCATCAAAAACAAGAAAAGTCTGAGAAACTGTCAGTCAAGAGGAGCCTACAGAGACATGATGACTAAATCTGGATGAGACCCTGAACAGAAAATGAATACATGTAAAAACTAGGTAAATATCTATAAAGTATGGGTTTTGGTTAATTTTTTCAGATCAAAAGTATTTTATATTTTATTTAATAGAAAATAAAATTACAAAATACATATACAAAATGATGTTTTGAAATATGTCTACATGGTGGAATGGATCAACTGAGCTATTAGCATAGGTATTACCTCACATACCTATCTTTTTTCATGATGAGAACACTTAAAATCTACTCAGTACATTGTTATTACCTACAGTTAACCATGTTGTACAATAGATCCTTTGTATATACACCTCCTATCTAACTGAAATTTTGTATTCTTTGACCAACTCCCTATCACCTGGCAACCACCATTCTACCCTCTAATTCTCTGAGTTCAATTTTTTAGATTCCACATGTATACTATGCAGTTTTTAATCTT
The DNA here is from genome assembly GCF_001698545.2 of Rhinopithecus bieti. Classification (NCBI taxonomy): domain Eukaryota; kingdom Metazoa; phylum Chordata; class Mammalia; order Primates; family Cercopithecidae; genus Rhinopithecus; species Rhinopithecus bieti. The sequence goes on from NW_016803361.1 coordinate 3,032,381, forward strand.
TCTTTGCCTCTTTATTTCACTTAATGTCCTCCATGTTCATCCATGTTGTCACAAATGACAGGATTTCCTCCTTTTTTAAGGCTGAATAGTATTCCATCGTATATATATACACCACATTTTCTTTATCAATTCATTTGCTTGTGGACACTTAGATTGATTCCATATATGGCTATTATGAATAATGCTGCAATGAATGTCTGAGTGCAGATATGTCTTCAATACACTGAATTCATTTCCCTTGAATATTCATTAATGAGACTGCTGCATCAAACGGTGGTTCTATCTTTAGTTTTTTGAGGAATGTGCATTCTATTTTTCATAATAATTGTACACATACCCACCAACAGCATGCAAGGGTTCCCTTGACTCCACATGCTTACCAACAGGTTATCTTTGGTCTTTTTGATAATAGCAATTCTAATGAGTGTGAGGCGATATCTCACTGTGGTGCTAATTTGCATTTCTCTGATGGTTAAGCATCTTTTTGTATGCCTGTTGGCCATTTTTATAGCTTCTTTTGAGATACATCTATTCAGGTCCTTTGCCCATTTATTAATCAGGTTCTCTTCTTGCTATTGAGTTGAGTTCCTTACACATTTTGGATATGAACCCTTTACCAGATGGATGGTTTGCAAATATTTTCTCCCATTCTATAGGTTCTTTCAACATTCTATGGATTTTTTTTAGCTGTGCAGAAACTTTTTAGTTTGATGTAATCCTATGTGTCTATTTCTCCTCTTGTTGCCTATGCTTTTGGGGTCATGGCAATTTTTCCCTAGATTTTCTTCTAGTAATGGTAAAGTTTCAGATTCTAGATTTAAGTCTTTTATCCATTTTGAGTTTATTTTTGCATACGTTGTGAGACAAGGGTTCAATTTCATTGTAGTGCAGGTGGAAATTCAGTTTTCTCAACACTATTTTATTTGATATAAGTATAGTTACCCTGCTGTTTTTCATTTGTTTGTTTCCATTTGAATGGAATATCTTTTTCCACCTCTTCACTTTCAGCCTGTGTTCCCTTAAAGGTGAAATAAGTCTCTTGTACACAGCACATAGCTGGCCCTGCTTTTTTTAATCCATTCAGCCCATCGATGTCTTTTAATAGGAGAATTCAATCTACTTACATTCAAGGTAATTATTAATATGTAAGGGCTTGTTACTGTTATTTTGTTGTTGTCTTCTGTTTTTTGTTTCTGTTTTTGTTTTTTGTTTTTCTTTTTTGTAGAACCTCTTTTCTTTCTCTCTTGCTGTCTTCCTTTGCAGTTAAGTGATTTTTCTCTAGAAGTATGCTTTAACATCTTACTTTTGATCTTCGGTGTATCAATTATAGGTTTTTGCTTAGTGGTTACACTGAGGTTTACATAAAACCTTATAGTTATAAGAAACTATGTTAACCCAAAAATTTGATTGCATTAAAAAAAACTAAGCACTTTCATTCGTCTTCCAATATTTTATGTGTTTGATGTCCCTATTTACATATTGTTATAGCGTGTATTCCTTAAGAAATATTTGTAGCTATTAATCTTTTTAATGCTTTTGTCTTTTAACTTTCATACTAAAGATACAAGTGATTTACATATTACCTTTATAGTATTAGAGAATTCTAAATTTGACTGTATACTTACTTTCACTAGTGAGTTTTATAGCTTCGTAAGTTTTTGTATCACTAATTAGTGTGCTTTCCTTTCAACTTCAAGAACTACCTTTAGTATGCCATATAAGACAGGTCTGGTGGTGATGAATTCCCTCAGCTTTTATTTGTTTTTTATTTTGTTTATTATTTTCAAGATAAAGACTTGAGAAAGTCTTTATCTTGCCTTCATTTCTGAAGGATAGCTTGCTGAATACAGTACTCTTGGTTGGCAGGGTTTCTTTTTTTCCTTTAGTACTTTTAATATATCATCCCACTATCTCCTGCCTATAAAGTTTCTGCTCGGAAGTCCACTGATAGCCTTATTGGAATTTCCTTACATGTGATCTGCTTATTTTTCCTTGTTGCTTTCAGGATCTTTTATTTGTCTTTGATTTTTCACAGTTTTATTATCAGTAACCGACTCGATCAACTGGAAGAAAGAGTATCAGCGA
>NW_016803361.1:3038226-3072967 GCF_001698545.2 Rhinopithecus bieti
ACATGATATAAATGATGAATTGATGGGTGCTGACGAGTTGATGGGTGCAGCACACCAACATGGCATAAGTATACATATGTAACAAACCTGCACGTTATGCACATGTACCCTAGAACTTAAAGTATAATAAAAAAAAAATAATAATAATAATAATAATAATATGTCTTGGTATAATCTTGTGTGAACTGAATTTGATTCAATACCTTGGAACTTCTTGTACCTAGATCTCTGGATTTTTATGTGTTTTCCCAGATTTGAAAAGTTTTCTGCTACTATTTCTTTAAGTAAGCTTTTTACCCCGCTTGTCTTTCTCTTCTCCTTGAAATCCTATAACTCAGACATTTGTTCTTTTACATTGTCCCATAAATTCGGTAAGTTTTCTTCCCTCCTTTTCTTTTCTATTTTCATCCTTTGACTATATATTTTCAAATAATCTGTCTTCAAGTTCACAGATTTATTCTTCTGCTTTATCAGTTCTGCTATTGATGCTTTCTATTGCAGTTTTCACTTCATTCTTTGTATCTTTCAGCTCCAGAATTTCTGTTTCACTTTTAAAAACAATTTCAATCTCTCTGTTAAATTTCTCATTTTGATAGTTTACTGTTTTCCTGATTTCATACAATTTTTTTCCGTATTTTCCTTAATTTTTCTGGGCTTCCTTAAAACAATCATCTTGAATTGTTTTTCAAGCAGTTCATAATCTCTAGTTCATAATAGCTACTGGGAGATTATTGTGCTGTTTTGGTAGTGTTATATCTCCTTGGTTTGTCATGTTTCCTCTTATCTTACACTGAAGTTTGCACATGGAAAGAAGTTGGAATTCACTCTAGTTTTTGCTGACTGGCTTTGTATGGGAGAGCCCTTCCTTTTCAGTCCATCCAGAGATTCTGAGTAAGTTGTCTGGCATTCTGAGTAAGTTGTCCACAGGTGGGCTTACTGCTGGAGTCTTTGGACAGGTGGCCTTGTAACTGAGTCAGCAGGTAGGTGGGCCTGGAACCTGGTTCCATGGGGTTAAGCCTAGGGCCTAAACACACCAGAGTGGACCTGTTGATTGGTTCCTCAGGAGTAGACCTGGAGCCTAGGTCACAGAGGGTAGGCCTAGAACCTATTTTTCCAGGGGCTTCCCTGAAGCCTGTATCCACATGAACTGATCTGGCACTGGGGTAGTCTCTGAGCCTAAGTCTGCAGGGGTCAGCCAGGTGCTGGGATGGTCCTGGGAACTGAGTCCACAAGGGCTGGCTTGGAACTAGAGTGGGGTGGGATACAAGGGTGAACCTAGGTTCTGGATCTATAAGGTGGTCCTAGAGTCTTGATCCATAGGGACAAGTCTAGAACCAGAGTCTGTTGCAGCAGGCCTGGACCCTGGATCTGTTGGACCCTGTGGCCACAAGGACTTCCCTGGAGGATGGCACCACAGGGACAAGTCTGGCACTGAGCAGACCCCCAGAGTCTATGTCTACAGCAGCTTGCCTTGTATCTGATGCCAGAGGCTATGACCTGGTGCTAGAGTAAGATTAAAAAGCCTGAAAAGGGCCTGCAACCATCCTGGCTTTGGCAGTCATGGGCCATTATGGCTCCAGGCTCCAAAATCTAGGGCAGAACTGAACCCTTGGGTCCCAGAAGCTGGCCTGGCATTGGGTGGGCCTAGAACCTATCCATCTTGGTGATTTGGTCCATAGGTACCAGCTTGATGACTAGGGCTTCAGGGGCTGGCCTCATGCAGGGGTGAACCTACAGCCTAAGTCTGTAGAGGTTGGCCTGGTGCTATGTCATGCCTGAAACCTAGGGCCATTGAGGCCAGTTCAGTGCTGGTACCAGTCTGAGGCCTGGGGCTGCTGGGGTAGGCCTGGTATTGGGGCAGCCCCGAGTACTAGTATGCAAGGCAGGCCTGGATCCAAGGGCTGCAGGATTCTGTCTTGTGCCAGGGTGGGCCTGGAAGCTCCATTTACAGGTACTAGACTGGAGTCTGGGGCTTCCAGAGTTGGTCTGGGCTAGGTGGGCCTGGAGCCTGTTTCTGCAGAAGCCAGCCTGGAGGCTGTGTTCACAGGTATTGGCCTGATGACCAGGGCTACAGGAGCCAGTCTGGTGCTAGGGCAGGCCTGAAGCCTGGGATTGTTGATACTAGCCCACTGCTGGGGGTGGCCTGGAGGCTAGCACTGTAGGGATCAACCTGGTGTAGGGTAGCACATAGAACAAGTCCTCCAGGTAGACCTGGAGTGTAGAGCTTCAGGATCTGGTCTGGCACCAAGATAAGCCTAGACATTCAGTCCACACATACCACCCTGGAGTCTGGGGCTGTGAGGGCTTGTGTGGCACTAGGTTGTACTGGGGCAGGGCTAGTGTTGGGGTCCCAGGTAGCATCCGATGCTCATTTCCCTCTCCCTCCCCCAAGGAGAGAGTATCTATCTCCACATTGCGCTGCCTGGAGTTGAGGGAGGAGTGATGCAGGTGATGTAAAACTGTCTTTCCCACCCTCTTCAATGTGTCTTTTCTTATTTCTGTGCTATACTTAGGTGCTTAAATCTCTCACCTGGCTTCCATTGCTGATGTAAAGGATTCTTTTCATGCATGAATGGTTATTCAAAGTGATGTTTTTGCAGAGGACAATCACTGGAAAGTCATATTCTGCCATCTTGCTGACATCAATCTGGACTTTAGTTAATTAAAACATATATATAAATAAGAGATGGCAGACCAGATTTTGCCTGGAGGCCATAGTTTTCTGCATTCAGTCTGAGTTAATTGCCATATTTACTATAGGTCATGATGGTCTCCTACAGTCATAACACAAAACAGAAATAGATGACAAAATGAGAGCAGGGCCTTTAGAGTCTAGCCCCTTATTTCACATCTGAGAAAGCAGGAGCAGTGAGGTTAAGTTTCTTACCCAGGTCCAACCAGTCTGTAAGCGATGGACCTAAAACTGAGATTCAGGGTCCAACTTCCTGGCTAATGCTTTTTATGCTACCCGATGCTGCCACCCTCTCCCCATGCCCTGTATGCATAATTCCAAGTCACTCAAGAAAAAGAGAAGCACTTTGGCAATTCAAATGACTTAATGCAGTCCAAAAAGAAAATCCTAGTGTGACTTCTTGCTTTCTTCCCAGATAAGATTTTTTCCCTAAGTTCTTGCAACTGAAAGTTAGAACCCATGGAGCACCAGAGCCCAGAAGGACTGACTCTTCACTGCTTTCCATCTCCTGATCTTGTTTACATGTGTTTATCTGCAAAAGTTTTAATGGAATAAGAGAAAACGAGTGCTTTAACTTCCCAATAAAATCTGTGCCCCAGCATGAGTCATTGTTTTCTTTTTTTACACTAGCAAGGGTAAAGCCTTCTGGTTTTAATAACTAATACTGCTGAGTTCAATAAAAAGCACTTAATTTAATTTAATCCAAACCTTGATCAATGCCAGCTTCCCCTGGAATTTTATCTTTGTTTTAATTTGAGTCTTTATGTTCAGAAAAATGAGAGGCCAAAAGGAAAGAAACAGAAGTCAATTAGCTTGTAGGCTTATTTCTGGACAAAGGACATGAAAATACAAGATTGACAGGTAAACTCCAAGGCTCTAATGTTTCTGCCCCACTGGACAATCTTTTCCTGGCAGAATTAATGTTTTCTTTAATCCTGAATAAAGAAACTGAACAATTCACAGCCCCATTTGGAAAACGTTTTTAAACAAAATATTCCAAAGCCAATTAGCATCAGATTTCTAAGCTAGAAATATATTGCCTTTAATGTGTCAATAATCGAGAGATATGCTACTGTAAAATTAGATACAGAAACCCTCAAGTCCATCTGTTTCAATTCTAAAGCAGCCAGACTCAGTGCTTAAGGGACTGAAATGTATATAGGGACTAAAATGGAAATAAAATGAAGCACCCTTGAAGATAGTTTTGATAAGCTTTTCTTAAATGATCCTTTTATTGTCACAACAGAGTTCAGTCCTATTTCTAAAAACATCCATCATTGTAGAAGAATTGCAATTTACTATTAACTGAAACCACTTTCATAACTTCAACCTGAAAGTTCTTGCTGCTCTGTCAAGTTTGAACCAAAAACTTTGCAATGGTTGACGGGAATTATGAAAACCTACATTTTTGGTTCAATTATGTAGTTTTTCAGTGCAGAAGCTTCTAGAAATGTTCTGAAGGCTATTAAAAGAGAACTGAGGCCAGACACAGTGGCTCACCTATAATCCCAGCACTCTGGAAAGCAGAGGTGGGAGGATCGCTGGAAGCCAGGGGTTCAAGACCAGCCTGGGCAACATAATAAGGCCCAGTGTCTACAAAAAAAAAATTGCCAGGCATGCTGGTACATGCCCTGTAGGCCTAGCTACTCAGGAGGCTGAGGAGGGTGAATTGTTATGAGCCTAAACTCCTAGTTTGAGGATGCAATGAGCTATGATTGCACCACTGCACTCCTGCCTGGATGACAGACTGAGATCCAGTCTCAAAAAACAAAAACAAACAAAAAAAGCAGGACTGAACATCAGGGATAGCATTCAGTCTCCCTCCAGAGCTGGGTTACTACTGGCAGCCACATTTCCTTGCCACCATCTGGAAGTACTGATTCAACAGTGGACCAGAGGGAAAAGGCAGCCAGTTTCTTGTAGAATTCCAAACTTCAGTTCCTGTAGCACCTGGTTTCCATAGGGGTTTCATGTCCAAGTCTGATTAAACCACAATTCATAGACTATAGAATGTTAGCCCTGGGAGGAGACAAAGAGCATCTAAGCCAGTGATTCACATAGTTATAGATTTCAGGACCAGTAATATTTCAAAAAGAAAAATATAAGGCACCAAAATAGAGTTGCTCATTTTTTTCATAGTTATTTGCTTTTGCAAAACAAAGACATTTAAAATAGCAACAACCATTAATTATCAACATCATTTCATAACTTTAATAACAAAATATAGGAAGGACATAAACTTGGAACTTAACAATTAAATAAATTTAGCTTCATAAAACTCATCACTTGGTTCTTATTTTGTCCCAAGTTGCTAAAAACTTCATTATAAACTGAAATTCATTTATAGACCATTGTTTGGGAACAATTAGCTAGTTTAATTCTTAATAGCAGACCCTTAGAACCCTCTCTGTTATGACCACAGCTGTTCTCAAATAAATTAATAATCTAAAACTCAGTGAGATTCCTTAACGAATAAGATGATTTACGTGCTTAAATAGGACATCAAATGAAACTTGCAGCAACTATTGTTTTGGAAAGCCAAAAGACCGGAAGTAAACTAAATGTGTTTATTTTTTATTTTTTTATCTTTGAAAATCCTTTAACACAAAACATTATAAAAGGTAAATGAAACATACTTGGGGAAAAAGTGACCATGAAATCAGCCTGTTTGGGAATCTTCACCTTCACCTAGAAGCAATAATAGTGTTAATTATATACTTTCCTGAGCTTGGGAAAAAGCAGGCTCATGAATCGCAGCCTTGTGAAAGAGGGATTTACTTGACTCCTATTGATTCCAGAGATCAGAATTACCATAAATGGGCAGAAATTTTAAGAGAGCAGTACATAGATAAAGATAAGAACTTGTTTTTAGAAGCATAATTTCCTAAGTCAATTCAAAGATGACTGGGAAACTTCACGGTATGGGAGGCCAACCTATTCTAGAAGTGCTTAAGCAAAACCTGGTTAACAATTTGGCAGCTTTACTGAAAAGGGAAATCAAGGTAGTAGATTAGCTTAGATAACCTGTAAGAAGCCATCTAACTCCAAGAATCTAGGATTCCTTTCCCATCCTTGCACTTACCTGCCAAGAGTCAAAAAAACATTCGTCAAATACTTGAGGATAGACACAAAACTCTCATGAGGATGGATAAGAATTGCACAATTTCAGAACACTGACAACTCAGTAATCATCAGTCTTTTTTTTTAACTTTTAAGTTCAGGGATACATGTGCAGGTTTGTTACATATGTAAACTTGTGTCATGAGGGTTTGCTGTACAGATTATTTCATCACCCAGGTATTAAGCCTAGTACCCATTAGTTATATTTCCTGATCCTCTCCCTCTTCCCACCCTTCACTGCTCTGTAGGCCCCAATGTGTGTGTGTTGTGTTCCTCTCGATGTGTCCATGTGTTCTCATCATTTAGTTCCCATTTGTAAATGAGAATATGTGGTATTTGGTTTTCTGTCCCTGTGTTAGGTTTTTTTTTCTTTTGTAATTTAGGATTTAGTTTTGTAAAACCATGTAGACAAATATTAAATGTTATGCTTGCATTTTGAACATTATAAATATGAAACACGAAACATCCAATGTTAAATACTGATCTCCTATGCCTGACCTGGATTTAGATATTGAGTATTTCATATTTTACAGAAAGGAACTTTCAAAGTTTGATCAATAATTATAGTATGTACTATTATTCATCAAAATCTTCTTGAAATGTAAAAGGCTGAAATTAAAAGTAGTTTTTCTTTTCTTAAGTATGCTAAAACGTATCAGTTTGGATTAACTTTCAGATTTTCAGGCCATGAAAGATATACAGGCCAGGCACGTTGGCTCATGCCTGTAATCCCAGCACTTTGGGAGGCCGAGGCAGGCAGATCACGAGGGCAGGAGATCGAGACCAACCTGGCCAACATGGTGAAACCCCGTTTCTACTAAAAATACAAAAATTAGCCAGGCGTGGTGGTGTGTGCCAGTAGTTCCAGCTACTCGGGAGGCTGAGGCAGGAGAATTGCTTGAACCTGGGAGGCAGAGGTTGCAGTGAGCTGAGATCGTGCCACTGCACTCCAGCCTGGTGACACAGTAAGACTCCATCTCAAAATAAATAAATAAATAAATAAATAAATAAATAAATAAATAAATAAAGATATATAAATAGAGTACCCAATAATATGTTTTAACACATTTATGACAAGTTTGTTTACAGTTGTGACAGGAATATCCTTGACTTTCAGATAGTTTTTAAAAATGCTCTAAGCAAACACAAAGGGTGTTTTGGGTCAAGTTACTTCTTAGTACAAATACTACATTGTATCAATCAATTTTAAAAAGAAATTCTTAAAGGCATTTAAAAAAGCTTGCATTTTATAGTTGTCAAACAATATATTTATATTATAGAAAATACAACAAAATTTACATAAATAAAAAATCTCACACTATATTCTAAGTCCTAAAATAAAAAAGAAGAAATCTGCAAATTAAGGAATTATCAATGTTGTTCAGAAAACATACCTTACTTTTACTTTGAAATTCACTTTAACTGCTTGACATAAAAAATAACATAGCTAAATTATTTTGTAATATATATAGAATATTACTTCTCTGAGTAGACATGTTTCACACAACAGTTTCCAATTAACGCTGATAATTCATTTGATAATTTTAATCACAATTTATGATAGACTGATTAATGGATTAAAAATTTATTCAGTAATTTAGATGTCATAAGAACAATTGCAAGTAACAATCTTGTACAATCCTGCCCATTAGTAATACTAAGCCAAGAATCTGGCAGCTATCAAATTCTGTTGAATTATGTTTCCATCTGTATGATTGGTCAACAACAAAAAATAGATACACAATATCATGCTTTTTCATTTTCCTTTTTCTTTTTTTTAAACAAGCAGCTCAATGATTTGGAGGGTTGGTTAATACAATACAGAAAATATAGGGAGAAAGTATAAAATGGCACCTAACACCAATGCCAGTACTTATCTCATTATGGTTATAGCTAAGGATATTATTAATATTTGTGTTATTTGCTTTTCTTTAGAACATGAATCAAAGCTATTAACTTGAACTTGAGGTATATGCACAATACACATACAACCTTATGCAAAATACTTTCCTAAGTAACATTATATTTTAAAATATTGGAAACTGAATATCTGTGCTGATTTGTATTTTGACTTAATGGAATAAGAAGAGAACAACACTCAACTAGGGAGAGTTATGCTGACAATAAAGCTCTAAAATTCAAAATGTCTTCCTCTCCCTTTGTACTTACCACAGGCTACACAATGTCCTGAGAGGATTCATTATGAGAAAAATATCATTCACAGCTTTAATAACTTACTTTGGAAAAAACTAATGAGAAAGCAGATTGGAAGGTGAGACTTCATCTTTGTTTTCAAGTAAGTGGTCTTAATTTTCTTCTCATGGAAAAGGCTTAAATCAGTTGATTATAAATACATCTAAATCTTTAATTGCTGAGGCTTTCAGGTAAAGTTTAGCACTTCATTTATACAAAGTCTATGAGAAGAAGTCAGTAGAGATCATCTAATCTTAAATTGTGACATCAACCATCCAAGTCCTTGGCACAATCCCTCACGAGTTAGAGAACAGCATGCCTGGATATGACACTGGTGATCTTTAAAAGATAATAGCTTCACAAACTGGGAGATTTCTGCTACAGTTATGCATTCTTTAACATCTCATTTATTAGCAAAAATCAGCAATCCAGCTTTTCTTAGGTCCTCATGTGCTAACATTTTATAGAGTTTCTAGTTACAGAAATCCTCTCTCTCTCTCTCTACTGTTCACAAATATACAGATTCTGTGTTAGTATAGTAAGTGTTTCAGGAAGAACGAAGAGATTCTTGGCCACCAATATCCCATATTAGGAAATATATATTATTATTATTATTATTGTTGTTGTTGTTATTTGAGACACAGTCTTGCTTTGTCACCCGGCTGGAGTGCAGTGGTGCGATCTTGGCTCACTGCAACCTCCGCCTCCCGGGTTCAAGCAATCCTCCTGTCTCAGCCTCCCAAGAAGCTGGTATTACAGATGCACGCCACCACGCCCAGCTAATTTTTGTATTTTTAGTAGAGACAGGGCTTCACCATGTTGGCTGGGCTGGTCTCGAACTCCTAACCTCAGGTGATCCACCCACCTCAGCCTCCCAAAGTGCTGGGATTACAGGTGTGAGCCACCAGCCAGAAGCATGTATTATTAATCACTACCTCTTCTACATTACTTCCTGTTGTGGGAGATGTATGTACAACTTCATTCATAGAAAATTGTTAAAGGATGGTAGTTTTCCCTGCACTATCCAGCCCAATAATGATACTTTTGTGCTCCTAGTGACTGAACAGTCTCCATATCCTGGTGAAGAGATTTCCCATTCTCGGGCGGTGGACCCTGTCTCCAGACACCCAGACCGCCTGGCCTCCCTGGCTTGGGCTAAGGGGGCAGCAGAGAGAGACACACTGGAGCCTCTGCCTCTGAAGCTGCTCCCTCCCTGGTTGCTGGCCCACTTCCAGGGAACCAGAGGGAGGTGAAACCCAGGTCACCCTGCCACATGCAAGGCCCTGGTGCCGCCATGCACTCACCTGGCTCATAGACATTGCCACCAAGTTGTCTGTGGCGAGCCTCATAAGCCATTGTCCTCCCCCTTCATGTGTTAGTTTGCTAAGGATAATGGCCTCCAGCTCCATCCATGTCCCTGCAAAGGACATGATCTCATTCTTTTTATGGCTGCATAGTATTCCATGGTGTATATTTACCACATTTTCTTTATCTAGTCTATCATTCATGGCCACTTAGGTTGATTCCATATCTTTGCTATTGTATACAGTGTTGCAATGAACATGTGCATGCATGTGTCTTCATAATAGAATGATTTGTATCCCTTTGGGTATATACTCAGTAATGGGATTGCTGGATTGAATGGTATTTCTGTGTTTAGGTATCTGAGAAATCGTCACACTGTTTTTCACAATGGTTGAACTAATTTACACTACCACAATGTATAAGTGTTCCTTTTTCTCCACAACCTCACCAGCATATGTTATTTTTTGACTTTTTAATAATGGTCATTCTAACTAGTGCGAGATGGTATCTCATTGTGGTTTTGATCTGCGTTTCTCTGATGATTGGTGATGTTGAGCTTTTTTTTTCACGACTGTCAGTCACATGTATGTCTTCTTTTAAAAAGTTTCTGTTCACATCCTTTGCCAAATTTTTCTTTTTTTTAATGGAGTCTTGCTCTGTTGCCCAGGCTAGAGTGCAGTGGCACAATCTGGGCTCATTGCAACCTCTGCCTTCCGGGTTTGCGCCATTCTCCTGCCTCAGCCTCCTGAGCAGCTGGGACTACAGGCACCCGCCACCACGGCCGGCTAATTTTTTGTATTTTTAGTAGAGACAGGGTTTCACTGTATTAGCCAGGATGGTCTCGATCAGCTGACCTGGTGATCTGCCTGCCTCAGCCTCCCAAAGTGCTGGGATTACAGGCGTGAGCCACTGTGCCCCTTTGTCCACTTTTTTATGGGCTTGCTTTTTATTCTTGTAAATTTGCTTAAATTCCTTGTAGATACTGGATAGTTGACCTTTGTTGGATGCATAGTTTGCAAAAATGTTCTACCATTCTGTAGGCTATTTACTCTGTTAATAGTTCCTTTTGCTGTGCAGAAGCTCTTTAGTTTAATCAGATCCCATTTGTCAATTTTTGCTTTAGTGGAAATTGCTTTTGGCGTCTTCATCATGAAATCTTTGCCTGTGCCTATGTCCCAAATGGTATTGTCTAGGTTGCCTTCCAGGGATTTTAAAGTTTTGGTTGTTATATTTAAGCCTTTAATCCATCTTAATTTTTATATATGGTATAAGGAAAAGTTCTAGTTTTAATTTCTGCATATTGCTAGCCAGTTATCCCAGCACCATTTATTGAATAGGGAATCCTTTCCCCATTGCTTATTTTTATCAGGTTTGTCGAGGATCAGACAGTTGTAGGTGTGTGGTCTTATTTCCGGGTTCTGTATTCAGTTCCACTGGTCTATGTGTCCGTTTTTGTACCAGTACCATGATGTTTTGGTTACTATAGTCCTGTAGTATAGTTTGAAGTCAGGCAGTCTGATGCCTCCAGCCTTGTTCTTTTTGCTTAGGATTGCCTTGGGTATTCAGGCTCTTTGTTGGTTCCATATGAATTTTAAAATAGTTTTTTTCTAGTTCTGTGAACAACGTCAACGATAGTTTAATAGGCATAGCACTGAATCTATAAATTGCTTTGGGCAGTATGGCCATTTTAACAATATTGATTCTTCCTGTCCATGAGCATGGAATGTTTTTCCATTTGTTTGTGTCATCTCTGATTTCTTTGAGCAGTGGTTTGTAGTTCTCCTTATAGAGATCTTTTACTTCCTTAGTTAGCTTTATTCTTAGGTATTTTTTTGTGTGTGTGGCAATTGTGAATGTGAGTTCATTCCTGACTTGGCTCTCAGTTTGACTGTTATTGATGTAGGAATAATAGTTATTTTTGAACATTTATTTTGTATCCTGGAACTTTGCTGAAGTTGTTTATCTTCTTAAGAAGCTTTTGGGCTGAGACTGGAAGTTTCTAGACACAGAATCATGTCATCTGCAAACTAGGATAGTTTGACTTCCTCTCTTCCTATTTGCATGCCCTTTCTTTCTTTCTCTTGCCTGATTATCCTGGCCAGAACTTCCAACACTACAATGAATAGGAGTGGTGAGAGAAGCTATCCTGTCTCGCACCAGTTTTCAAGGGGAATGCTTCTAGATTTTGCCCATTCAGCATGATGTTGGCTATAGGTTTGTCACATATAGCTCTTATTATTTTGAGGTATGTTCCTTTGATACCTAGCTTATTGAGAGTTTTTAACATGAATAGATGTTGAATTGTATGGAAATCCTTTTTTGCATCTATTGACAGAATCACGTGGTTTTTGTTGTTAGTTCTGTTTATGTGGTGAATCATGTTTATTGATTTGTGTATGTTGCACCAATCTTGCATCCCAGGGAGGAAGCCTACTATCAAGTGGTGGATAAGCTTTTTGATACGCTGCTGTATTTGGTTTGCCAGTATTTTGTTCAGGATTTCTGCATCGATGTTCATAAAGGATATTGGCCTGAAGTTTTCTTTTTTTGTTGTATCTCTGCCAGGTTTTGGTATTAGGATGATGTTGGCCTTATAGAAAGAGTTAGGGAGGAGTCCCTCCTCCTCAATTTTTGAAATAGTTTCAGTAGAATTAGTACCAGCCCTTCTTTGTATGTCTGGTAGAAATCAGCTGTGAATCTCTAGTCCTGAGCTTTTTTTGGTTGGTAGCCTATTTATTACTGCCTCAATTTCAAAACCCGTTACTTCACTTGGCTATCATTAGGAGTTGGGACTCTTTACTCCTAAGAATAATGCTCTTTCTTCAAAAGAATACTACTTTTCCTTATGTTGATATTTTAAAGCGACTTTGATATATGCTTTCAATACACACTTTTGAACACCTATTTCATGCCAGGCACCGTGCTTAGGCACTGTCCTGAAATAAAGGTACCCTGACACGATATGGAAGGAAGCTTCTTGAAGTCTATTTAACCTTAAAAACTTTTACTACCCTAGAAGAGGAGGGTTTAGTAATAATAAAGAGGAAAAGTAAAAGGAATATATATCTACTTAAGAGTTTCCCTGTCTATGAATAGCTCCTTACCACCTAACAGTTCATGAAACCCCATCAATAGGAATCTGTTCCCTTGATTCTTGAAGGTTTTGTTAGAAGACTTCTGTTACAAAGCAAATATCCCCTGGGAAGAGAAATAACTTAAAACTCTAGCAGCTTAATCACTTCCCCACTTTGGACTTCAGCTTACCCACCTGTAAAATAAGGGGTTTTGACCACATGATCTCTGTGGTCTTCTCTAGTATGAAAATCTAGACTTACTAGGCCTAAAGGCCAGGGAATGGGAGTAGTTTATGGCTGGGTTTTCAAGGCTGCCTAGAAACAGCAGTTGGAATTATAAGCAGCCTCAAGTATTCTCTCCCAACCCTGAAGTTATAGGGAAAGATTTAAACATGCTTCCAAGCCTCATGGGCAAATCACTCCCTTAGAGCTGTTGGACAACCTTTGGCTAATAAAGATTAAACAAATAAATATAAAAAATGGTTCTATCCAGCATCCTGAGAGGCCAATTTGCTGTTAATGGTGGTGTTTAGGCCCTAAAAGGGTATTAACTTACAGAGTAGTAAAGTTTCCAAACACAGCCCAGAGCTTTAAAAGATGTACAGGTGCCAAAATTAAGGGCCAAATTGCCAATCTGTTTTAAATGATGGTCTGGGAATGCTCAATATGACAAGGAAAATGTATGACAAATAATATCTTCAATACAAAGAAAAAGTTGCTTGAATTTATTAAAGGAAATAGACTACCTCTTGGGACTCCTTTTTTGCCCACTCCTCAAAGAGGTAATTTTTCAAAATCGACTTGAAGACACAGCTAATGCAAAATGACCCTTTAAGCATAAAGTAAGCTCATTTTTAACTGAAACAGTTTTCATGTCAGCATTTGCCTAAACCTTTGGGAATTTAGAAATTCAAAGAAATGCACATTCCATTAGTATCAAAACTAGGTGCTTCCATGATGTACTAAATGCTGCATTACTCAACATATGCAAAAGCTTTAAGTCAGAGTAAAGCCGGCTGCGTTTCTACTCATCGACAAGTTTAAAGAATTCATTGGCAGCCCTGCTGGATGACAACAGAATGACTTCCTGTCAAGTAACCTCCATCCTCCAAGGTGACAGGAAATGGGCTTAAACACTGGTAATATCACTAATCGGTGTAAGGAAGCACATGTTCCCAGCCTGCAATTGTGAAGTTTGGTTGCAATGTGTTAGCTGCTTGCTGGGCCATGTGATTCAGCATAATGACAGATGAAAGGAAAGGTCAGATTTACTAAGTGTTGAAGAGGTGTCATCAAGCATTGCATATTACTTCAAGATGTCCTCTGCATCAGAGGCATCTCACTATATAGGAGTTAATTTCTCCTGCAGAATTCTTTAGTTTCCCTACGACCTTTATGGAAGCCCCCAAATTTATTTCAACACATGAAGAATTGGACTTTCTCTTCTTTCTGATTGACACTAAATAGTCCAAGATAATGGTTTTACCTTTATATGATTCTACCTTGGTCTTTAAGATAAGTGCATACGTGTATATACCTTCAGGCTTTGCCAAATACACTCGTGTAGAGTCAAAGTAGCCAGATTTTCCTCAAAAGTTCATTCTAGTGCTTCCACTTTCTTGAGGTGGTTTTCCCCCTCTCAAATACAATGGCAGGTGTATTCCTTTTCAAAGAAGGACTATTCAGTTTTTTGTTGTGTTTTGTTTTGAGATGGAGTCTCACTTACTCTGTCCCCCAGGCTGGAGTGTAGTGGTGCAATCTTGGCTCACTGCAACCGCCACCTCCCAGATTCAAGCAATTCTCCCACCTCAGCTTCCAGAGTAGCTGCGATTACAAGCATGCACCACCACGTCTGGCTAATTTTTGTATTTTTAGTAGAGATGGCATTTCACTATGTTGGCCAGGCTGGTCTCAAACTCCCGATCTCAAGTGATCTGCCCACCTCAGCCTCCCAAAGTGCTGGGATTACAGGTGTGAGCCACCGCACCCAGCCTATTCATTTTTATACTAAAGAGGATGTGAGGAAACATAACTTTCCCTTTATTTACAGAATAGGAAGGGACCTTCAGGGTCCTCTCCCAGAGCCCATTCCTATCAGATTCATTTCTTCAGTCATAAATTTTTCATAATTATTTTTTGAGCATTTACTCTATATCAGGAATTATACTAGTGGTTACAATACCAAGTAGAACCAGATGTAGTCTCTGATCTCCTAGAGATATTTGATTAAATAATCAAATATGTAATTATTGAAATAAATATATAATTCATAAACTACTTAAAATTATTAAATAACTATTCAGCGAATGTATAGTTGTTAACTGGAGATGAGTAAACAGACATAGAAAGGTGAAGTGACTTTCTAAGGTGCCATCATAAGTCTGTTATGGAATACCGGTCTCCTGGCTCCCAGCCCAGTTCTCTTTTACTCTGTATCCTAGTGCATTTCAGTGTGCTTTCCCTGGACTGAAAGATGATCTGACATTCCCTTTCCAAGGCAGTCTCATAGCATCTTCTCCAGAGCAGGGCTTTCCAAGTTTTTTACCTCCTTTTGCAAGTTTAAAATGCTTTGCTCTTTGCTGAGATTTACCTGAGGGAAGGGCAGTGTGTATGCAAGTGTATGTGTTGAGGGAGGGTGGTGAATGTCATAATGGAGGTCTCCTAAGCTTTTGTGAAGAACACACAAGACTATGCTAGTAAAAGAAATACAGCAGTGTCCGCCTAGCCTTTCATGATCCCTGCCCACAGTGAAAAAGAGATACGTATCTGGGGACAGGTGAAGGGAGACATTCTAAGTGATTTTCTAAAATCACCATCAGCTTTGTCATAAATACTACCTGAAAATGGTGAGCTGGCCAACTAACAGGGCCAGGGAACACACAGGCCATGGACATGTCCTGGAAAACTATGGCAGAGGATGATATTTATTGGCTGTGAGAGTAGAGCCAGGGCTTTCTGAAGCATTATCTCAAAAGTCAAAGTAGCAGGACCAGATAGTCCATTTATTCCTTTCCAGGTCTTGGAAGACACAAGAGTAAAGAACTTCAAATTATCTGATCCTTCCATTAAAAGCTTCACAGTTCACATACCTGTCTCCATAGGAGAGAAGCAAGCTGTTTTCAACACTCAACCTACAAACTAGGTCCCTAATCAATATTTACTTAATGCGTAAATGGTGTGGACAGTGGCATCAATCTGCACAGATGAACATTAATAATAAGAGTTTATTGAGCAGTTAGTATGCGAGAGATACTATGTTAAAAGTGTGAATGCATTATTAGTCCTAATAACACTGTAAAACAGCTAAAATTATTACTCTTATTTCATAGATGAGAAAAAAAGAGATTAGCAAGGTTAAATAATTCATGCAAGGTTACTCATCTAATAAAAGACCAGAGCCAGGATTTAAATATAAATCTGATTCACTTCAAAGCTCATGTTCCTGGTCACCATATTTATTGCCTGCTTGATGGTTTAGGCAAGACAAGATATAGAGCATCTCGCTAAGGGTCCTACTCTAAATTAATTAAGACACTTACAATAGCAAATAAGAAAAAAACACATAAATGTAATACATAAAAAGAGAAGACAAAGTAAGGTGTTTTAAGGATTAATTAATTTAGTAGCTTAGTGGTATAATGCAAGTGCTTTCCAATTTCTTCTCTGATGTCCTTAGAACACTGGCTTTTGTCTTCAGGCTTGTGCCTTAATAATAGCAAGATGGCAACAGCAGTTGCAGGCATTACCTCCTCACACAGTTATATATGAAGGAAGAACACCAAGTTAATGACTATCTATACCAAAAAAAAACCCAACAACTTCATGAGCACCAAAATCAGGGGGGTGGGGGATCGGTGGGCACTCATTGTACCTGGTTTTAACTTAATATCACTGAAAGAGGCACTGAGGAGATAGAAAGTACAGCCTGAATCTCTGACACCACCCCTCCTCTGCCCCCCAGCAGTGGCAGCTTGGTGCAGAGAGCTTCTCTGGGCACTAGGGGAGGAAGAACAGAGAAATTCTGAGAAATTTAACTCAGTGCCATCCTGATAAAACAGAAAAGAAAACTGGACCAAACTCAGCTGATGCCCACCCACGGAGGGAGCATTCAAACTAGACCTAGCCAGAAGGGAATCACCAATCCCAGTTGTCTGAACCTGAGTGCCTGCAAACCTTGCCAGGGAGTGCTACAGCACTCTGTCTCTCCAAGTAAACTCGAAGGGCAGTCTAGACCATAAGGACTACAACTCTTAGGCAAATCCTTGTGTTAAACTAGGCCCAGACACAGTAGACTGAGGGGGCATGTGACATACTGAGACACAAGCTAGAGAAGACAAGGAAGTGCTTGCACAACTCTTCCCCTAACCCCAGGCTGCACAGCTCAAGGCTCCATAAGAGATCCCTTCCTTCCACTTGAGGAGAAAAAGAAGAGCAGAGAAGACTTTGTCTTGCATCTTGGATACCTGCTCAGCCACAGCAGGATAGGCACTGATCAGAGTCATGAGGCCCCACGTTTCAGGCCCTAGCTTCCAGTTGACATTTCTAGACACACCCTGGGCCAGTAGGGATTCCACTGCCTTGAAGAAAAACACCCAGTCCTGGCAGCATTCATTACCTGCTAACTGAAGAGCCTTTGGGCCCTGAATAGCTAGCAGCAATAGCCAGGTACTATAATCAAGGCCCTTGGGTGAGCCTCTGAGACTTGCTGGCTTCAGGTGAGATGCACCACATTACCAGCTGTGCTGGCTACAAGGTAAAACTCCCTCTGCTTGAGAAAAACAGAGGGAAAAGTAAAGGGGGCTTTGTCTTGCACCTTAGGTACCAGCACAACCACAGTGGGATAGAGCACTAAGTGGGTTCTTGACGTCCCTGATTCCAAGACTTGACTCTCGGCCATTTCTGGACGTGCCCTAGGCTAGAGGAGAAACTGCTGCCCTGAAGGGTGAGTCCTGAACCAGGCAGCATCCACCACAAATTGACTTAAGAGCCCCTGGGCCTTAAGGGAACATCAGCGAAAGTCTGGCAGTATTCCTTGTGGACTGGGGTGGCGGTGGCTATGGGGTGAGGCTCCTCTGTCTTTGGAAATGGGAGAAAAGAGTGGGAAGAACTGCATCTTGCAGTCTGAGTGCCATGTCAGCCACAGTACAATAGAACACTAGGTAGACTTCTAAGGTTTTTGACTCTAGTCCCTAACTCCAGGACGGCACTTCTGGACCTAGCTGGGACTGGGGAACCTCACCACCCTGAAAAGAATACAGGCCTGGCTAGCATTGCCACTTGCTGATTGTAGAATTCCAGGGCCTTGCATGAACATAGGCAGTAGCCAGGGAGTGGATACAACAGGTTTTGGGGAAGACTCAGTGCTGTGCTGGCTTCAGGACTGACCCAGCACAGTCATAGTATTGGTGGCAACAGAGGTGCTTGTGTCACTCCAGCTCCAGCTTTATGTGGCTCAGAACAGAGAGAGAGACTCTGAGAGAAAGTAAGGGAAAAGAACAAGAGTCTCTGCCTGATAATCCAGCGAATTCTTCAAGATCTAGTCTAAGACCATGAAGGCAGTTCCTCTATGAGTCTACAAGAACCACAGTGTTCCTGGGTTTAGGTGTCCCCGAAAGCAGATACAGCTTAGATCACAACACCCAAGCCCTTTCAAATATCTGGAAAGCCTTCCCAAGAAGGATAGCTACAAATAAGTCCAGAGAGTAAAGAACACAATAAATAACTAACTCTTCAATGTGCACACACCAAAGAACATCTATAAGCATCAACACCATCCAGAAAGACATGACCTCACCAAATAAACTAAATAAGGTGCCACTGATCAATTCTGGAGAAACAGAGATATGTGACCTTTCAGAAAGAGAATTCAAAATAGCTGTGTGAGGAAACTCAAAGAAACTCAAAACAACCCAGAGAAGGAATTCAGAATTCTATCTGATACATTTAACAAAGAGATTGAAATAATTAAAAACAACTAAGAAGAAATTCTGGAGCTGAAAAATGCAATTGGTATACTGAAGAATGTATCAGAGTCCTTTAAGAGCAGAACTGATCAAGCAGAAGAAATAGCTTGAAGACAGGCTATTTAAAAATACACAGAGGAGACAAAAGAAAAAGGAATAAAAAACAATGAAGCACACCTACAAGATTTAGATAGGTTATAAAATAGTATTTGCAACCCTCGGGAAATCCTCAAACCAAAAAACATGCAATGGATACACGCATAATGAGATAAAATATAGCCTCAAAAGGGCAAAGCTAAGAGTTATTGGCCTTAAAGAGGAAGTAGAGAAAGTGATGGGCGTAGGAAGTTTACTCAAAGGGATAATAACAGAGAACTTCCTAAGCCTAGAGAAAGATATCAATATCCAAGTACAAAAAGGTTATAGATCACCAAGCAGATTTAACCCAAAGAAGACTACCTCAAGGCATTTAATAATCAAACTCCCAAAGGTCAAGGATAAAGAAGGGACCCTAAAAGCAGCAAG
This sequence comes from Rhinopithecus bieti, assembly GCF_001698545.2. NCBI lineage: Eukaryota > Metazoa > Chordata > Mammalia > Primates > Cercopithecidae > Rhinopithecus > Rhinopithecus bieti. The sequence goes on from NW_016803361.1 coordinate 3,057,099, forward strand.
AAAAAAGAAACAAATAATACACGACATGTCTAATAGCAGGCTTTTCAGTGGAAACCTTACAGGCCAGAAGAGAATGTCTTGACATATTTAAAGTGCTAAAGAAAATAAACATTTACCCTAGAATATTATATCTAGTAAAGTATTCCTGAAACACAAAGGAGAAATAAAGGCTTTCCCAGACAAACAAAAGCTGAGGGATATCACCAACACCAGGCCTATCCTACAAGAAATGCTAAAGGAAGTTCTTCAATCAGAAAGAAAAGGACATTCATGACCAATCACAGAAAGGTACAAAACTCACTGATAATAGTAAGTACACAGAAAAACACAGAATATTATAACATGGTAACTGTGGTGTGTAAACTACTCTTATCTTAAGTAGAAAAACTAAACAATGAACCAATAAAAAATAATAATTACAACAACTTTTCAAGACATAGTCAGTACAATAAGACATAAATAGAGCAACAAAAAGTTAAGAAGCAGGGAGATGAAGTTAAGGTATAGAGTTTTTATTGGTTTTCCTTTTGCTCCTTTGTTTATTTATGCAAATAGTGTTAAGGTAGGAATGTTAATTAGGTCAACCATTGTGCAAAGCAGTGTGACAATTCCTCAAAGAGCTAAAAGCAGAACTATCATTCAACCCAGCAATCCCATTTTTGGGTATATACCCAGAGGAATATGAATTATTCTACCATAAAGACACATGCATGCAAATGTTCACTGCAGCATTATTCACAATAGCAAGGATATGGAATCAACCTAAATGCCCATCAATGACACATTGAATAAAGAAAATGTGGTAAATATACACCATAGAATACTATATAGCCATAAAAAAGAACAAGATCATGTCTTTTGCAGGAACATGGATAGAGCTGGAGGCTACAATCCCTACCAAACTAACACAGGAACAGAAAGGTGAATACCACATGTTCTCACTTATAAATGGGAGCTAAATTATAAGAATTTCTGAACACAAAGAAGGAAACAACAGACACTGGGTATACCTGAGCAGAGAGGGTAAGAAGAGGGAGAAGAGAGAGGAGCAGAAAAGATAACCATTGGGTACTGGGCTTAATACCTGGGTGATGAAATAATACGTATAAAACCCCTGTGATATGTGTTTACCTATGTAACAAACTTTCACATGTACTCCAAAACTTAAAATAAAAGTTAAAAAAAAGTTATCAGGTTAAAATAGTAGGTTATAAAATAGTATTTGCAAGCCTCAGGTTACCCTCAAACCAAAAAACATACAATGGATACATAAATAAAAAAAAGCAAGAAACTAAATCATATGAGTGGAGAAAATTGCCTTCACTAGAGGAACACAGGAAGGAAAAAAAAGAAGGAAGAGAACACCACAAAACAACCAGAAAACAAATAACAAAATGGCAGGAGTAAGTTATTATTTATCAACAATAACATTTAATGTAAATGAACTAATCTCTCCAATCAAAAAGCATACACTGGCCGAATGGATGAGAAAATAAGACCCATTGATCTGCTGCCTACAGGAAACACAACTCACCTATGAAGACACAAATTGACTGAAAATAAAGGGATGGAAAAAGATATTCCATGCCAGTGGAAACCAGTAAAAAGCAGGAGTCACTATACTTAATATCAGATGAAATAGATGTCAGGACAAAAACTACAAGAGACAAATAAGATACTATATAATGATTATGGGGTCAATTCAGCAAGAGAATATAAAAATTTTAAACATATATGCACCCAACACTGGAGCACCTAGATATGTAAGTACAAAAAGGTTATTATTAGAGGTAAAGAGAAAGATAGTCCTCAATAATAGCTGGAAACTTTGACACCACACTTTCAGCATTGGACAGATATTCCAGACAGAAAATCCATAAAGAAACATCAGAACTAATCTTTACTACAGATCAAATGGATCTAAGATATTTACAGAACATTTTATTCAACAGCTGCAGAATACGCATTATTTTCCTCAGCACATGGATCATTCACAAGAATGAATCATAGGTTGGGTCACAAAACAAGTCTTAAAACATTCAAAAATTTGAAATAGTATCAATTATCTTCTCTGACCACAATAGAATAAAACTAGAAATTAAGGAGAACAATAATTTTGGAAACTGTGCAGATACATGGAAATTAAACAATATGCTCTTGAATAATCAATGGGTCAGTAAATAAATTAGAAATAAAATTTAAAAATTTCTTGAAAAAAATGATAATGAAAACACAAAATACCAAAGCCTGTGGGATATAGCAAAGGAAGTACTAATGGGGAATTTTATAGCTATAAGTGCCTACATCAAAAAAGAAAAAACTTCAAATGAAAAATCTAATAATGCATCTTAAGTATCTAGAAAAGCAAGAACAAACTAAACCCAAAATAGTAGAAGAAAATAAATAATAAAGATCAGAGCAGAAATAAATACAATTGAAATGAAAAAATATACAAAAGATCAATGAAACCAAAAGTTGTTTTTTTGAAAAGTTAAACAAAATTGACAAACCTTTAGTCAGACTGACAAAAAAGGAAAGAAGATCCAAATAGAGAAAATCATAAATGAAAAAAAAAAAAAAAAACAGACATTACAAGTGATACTGCAGAAATCCAAAGGATCACTAGTGGCTACTATGAGCAGCTATATACCAATAAATTGGAAAATCTAGAAGAACTGGACAAATTCCTAGACACAACCTACCAAGATTGAATCAAGAAGAAATCCAAAACTTGAACAGACCAACAACAAATAACAAGATCAAAGTTGTAATAAAAAGTTTCCCACTAAAGAAAATCCTGGGGCCTGATGGCTTCACTGCTGAATTCTACAAAACATTTAAAGAAGAATGAAAACCAATCCTATTCAAACTATCCTGAAAAATAGGAAAGGAAGGAATTCTTCAAAACTCATTCTATGAGGTCAGGATTACCCTGATAATAAAATCAGATAAAGACACATCAAAAACAACAACAATAACAACAACACTATGGGCCAATATCTCTGGTGAATATTGATGCAAAAATCTTCAACAAAATGCTAGTAAACCAAACTCAACAATATATCAGAAAGATCATTCATCATGACCAAGTGGAATATATCAGAAAGATCATTCATCATGATCAAGTGGAATTTATCCCTGGGATGCAAGGATATTTCAACAAATGCAAATCAACCAATATGATACATCATATCAACAAAATGAAGGATAAAAACCACATGATCATTTTAATTGATGCTGAAAAATTAATTGAAAATTTACCATCCCTTCTTAATACAAATCCTCAAAAAACTGGGGAAGGAACATACCTCAATGTAGTAAGAGCCATATACACCAGACCCACAGCTAGTATCATACTGAACAAGAAAAGACTGAAAGCCTTTCCTCTAAGATTTGAAACATGACAAGGATAACCACTGTCACCACTGTTATTAAACATAGTACTGGAAGTCCTAGCTAGAGCAACCAGACAAAGATGTAAAGGGCAGTCAAATTGGAAAGGAAGAAGTCAAATTATATTTGTTTGCAGAGGACATGATCTTATATTTGGAAAAAAACTAAAGACTCCACTAAAAAATACTATTAGAACTAATAAACAAATCCAGTATGGTTGCAGGATACAAAATCAACATACAAAAATGAATAGTATTTCTATATGTCAACAGTGAACAATGGGAAAAAGAAATTTAAAAAGTAATCCCATTTACATAGCCACAAATAAATACCTAGGAATTAACTTAACCAAAGAAGTGAAAGATAAATGTAATAAAAATTATAAAACCCTGATGAAAGGAATTGAAGAGGTCACCAAAAAATGGAAAAAAATCCGTATTTATAGATTGGAAGAATCGGTATTGTTAAAATGTTCATACTACCCAAAGCAATTTATAGATTCTATGCAATCCCTATCAAAATACCAATGACATTCTTCACAGAAATAGAAAAAACAATCCTAAAATGTATATAGAACCACAAAAGACCTACAATAGGCAAAGCTATCCTAAGCAAAAAGAATAAAATTGGAGGAATCACATTACCTGACTGCAAATTACACTACACTGATACGGTAACCAAAACAGCATGATACTATCATTAAAAACAGACACATAGATCAATGGAAAAGAATACAGAACCCAGAAACAATCCACATACCTACAGTGAACTCATTTTTGACAAAGGTGCCAAGAACATACACTGAGGAAAAGACAGTCTCTTCAATAAATGGTGCTGAGAAAACTGAATATCCATATGCAGAAAAAGGAAACTAGGTCCTTCTCACCATATATAAAACTCAAATCAAAATGGATTAAAGACTTAAATCTAAGACCTCAAACTATTAAACCACTACAAGAAAAGATTGGGGAAAATCTCTAGCACATTGGTCTGGGCAAAGATTTCTTGAGCAATACCCCATAAGTATAGGCAACCAAAGCAGAATTGGACAAATGGGATCACATCAAGTTAAAAAGATTCTGCACAGCAAAGGATACAATCAATAAAGTGAAGAGACAAACAACAGAATGGGAGACAATATTTGCAAACTATCCATCTGACAAAGGATTATAACCAGAATATATAAGCAGCTCAAACAACTCTATAGGAAAAATATAATAATCCAATCAAAAATGGGCAAAAGACTTGAACAGACATTTCTGAAGACATACACATAGCATACAGGCATATGAAAAAGAGCTCAACATAATTGACTATCAGAGAAATACAAATCAAAACTACAATGAGATACCATCTCACCCCAGTCAAAATGGCTTTCAGCCATAAGGCAATAACGCATGCTGATAAGGATGTAGAGAAAAGGGAAACCTTGTACGCTATTGGTGGAAATGTAAGTTAGTACAACCACTATGCTGAACAGTTTGGAAGTTCCTCAAAAAACTAAAAATAGAGCTATTACACAATCCAGCAATCCCACTGATGGCTATATACCCCAAAGAAAAAAAATCAGTGTATCAAAGAGTTATCTGCATTCCCAGGTTTGTTGCAGCACTATTCACAATAGCCAAGATTTGGAAGCAACCTAAGTGATGAATGGATAAAGAAAATGTAATACATATATATACAATGTAGTACCATTCAGCTATAAAAAGACTGAGATCTACTCATCTGCAATAACATGGATGAAATGAAGATCATTATGTTAAGTGAAATAAGCCAGGCACAGAAGACAAACATCGCATGTTCTCACTTATTTGTCGAATCCAAAAATCAAAACAATTGGACTTAATGGGCATAGAGAGTAGAAAGATGGTGACCAGAGGCTGAAAAAGAGTAGTGAAGTGGTGTGGGCAGGGAGAAGGAGGAAATGGTTAATGGGTCCAAAACAAATAGAAAGAATGAACAAACCCTAGTATTTGATAGCACAACAGGATTCTATAGTCAATAGTAATTCAACTGTACATTTTAAAATGACTAAGAGTATAACTGGATTGTTTGCAACACAAAGGCTGAATGCTTGAGAGAATGGATACCACATTCTCCAAGATGTGCTTATTTCACCTTGCATGCTGTATCAAAACATCTCATGTACCCCAAAAATACATATACCTATTATGTACCCACAAAATTTAAAATTAAAAAAAAAAGTTTAATGTGAAGAATTTTCTATGTGGGGGTCGATGTCCATAATCTTAGTTTTTCTACTCTAATATTAATCTCATATAACCCTATGCACTATCCCCTGAACCTAAAATTTTTACTAGGTCCTAGAGGAATGAAAAGAATCAGAAATTCCCTATCTCAAGGAGTTAATGAATTCTCAAATTTCCATAATACACAGCACAGTCCTCTCTATGAGGTAGACACATTTCTTCCTATTCAGAGGGAATAAGAATACATTTCATGTAAGGGATAGAATTTGAGCCTGGATTTTTAAAATGCTTGAACTTTCAGTACACTAAAATGGAGGTATCATTGGAAAGAATTCTAAATAGTGGGAGGAATTCATAGTTGAGTAAAGGTAAAGATACAACTAGTTGTGGGGAACAGAAAACAAGCAGTTTTAATAATATTTGGGTTAGCTACAGGGTAATATTGGAAGACACAGCAGGAAACACTGTGAAAGTCCTCAACCACATTGATAAACAGTTCATAGTTAAGTCAGTAAGTCCATCTCTAAGGTAAATGTGAAATACTGGCAATCAAAAAGGAACTGCCTCAGCACTTTTTAGGTTTATATAGAATATACCAGCCAAGTTCAAATATGGCAAGCTATTAGGGATTTTTGTTCCTGGGATTTCCACTACCTTATTAAGCACGAGAGAAATCCTAACATTCACAAAATATGCATGAATCAACTTAGGCTTTTAGTTTTAGTTTGAATGTCTACATCAATCACACCACATATATCTCGCTTAAATATAAGCACAATAATCTTAATCTCCACTTGCCACATCATAAATATGACATTGAAAGGCGTTTTTCACAGATTCTGCTGAATGTTTGGAGGACATTAGCAAGAAGGTGAGAAACAGCTGTTGTATCTAGATTCAGCAGACACACATTTACACATAGGGCAATATTTAGAAAATGTCTTCAACTGGCAATTACTTCCTGAGATCATGATGTCCCCTCTGTTCACCCACTGCTTAAAGAAGGGGTAGAAAGAAAAAATAATCATCAAATAAGAAACTATGAGTACATGAAAATCAGAAAATCATACCATTATCCAATCATTAAAAATCAATAATCTTCAACATGAATTCCATGAAACACTAAAGATTCCACTGAAGTAACCCAGGATCCCCACTTACTCCCTGCCCCATCCATTTCAAACCCATGTTATCTATTTTAATATTTATTTATGCCTCTGCTTTTATAATTTTTCTAAAACCTATAGTGGATGAGTGTATTGATGTAGAAGAATTATCTTGACACTTGTATCAGTTTTCTATTGCTGCTATAACAAATTACCACAAACTTCATGGCTTAAACAATACAAATTGGTCTTATACAAATGGAAGTTAAAAGTATTAAATGGATTTCAATGGGCTAAAATCAAGGTATTGGGAAGGCTGCATTCCATTCTAGAACCTCTATGAGAGAGTCTATTTCTTTTCCTTTTCCAGTGTCTAGAAGCTGTCCACACTCCTTGGCTCATAAGCCACTTCCTCCATCTGCAAAGCCAGCAACAAGTCAAGTCCTTCTCATATCACATCTAATCTCTCACATTTGCTCTTCTGCCTAGGTCCTCCACTTTTAAGGATCCTTGTGATTACACTGGATCTACCTGGACAATACAAAATAATCTCTGTATTTTAAGGTCAACTGACCAGAAACCTTAATTTCATCTACAACTTAAATTCCCCTTTGCCATGTAAGTTAACATATTCACAGATTTCCAGAAATTAGGACATGGATATCGGGGATGGAGGGGAAGGGTGATATTCTTCTAGCTACTACAACACTGAAGTTTCAAAAAGGTATGTAGAAAACAATAGACAGAATGTGCATTTGATTAAATATATATATGTTTCATATTTATGAATAGAAAAAGTTCTAGAAGGATATATAACAATATGGTTATTACTGGGTGGTGAAATGTTTTCTATTTCCTTTTGGGGGGGAGATTATTTGTATTTTCTAATTGTTCTTCAAAAATTATTTATTTTAAAAGAAGGCAAAATATGATTTCTAAGTTAAAATCCAATGTATGAATAGACACTTTGCCAAAAAAGATATACAGGTGGCAAATAATCATATGACACGACACTCAACAACAGTCATTAGGGACACGCAAATCAAAACAACAATGGTACAGTACTATACACCTATTAGAAAAGCATTAAAAAACCAATAACAGGCCGGATGCAGTGGCTCACACCTGTAATCCCAGCACTTTGGGAGGCCGAGGCAGGCATATCATGGCATGAACCCAGAAGTGGAGCTTGCAGTGAGCCAAGATGGCACCACTGCACTCCAGCCTGGGTGACCGAGAGAGAATCTGTCTTAAAAAAAAAAAAAAAAAAAAAAAAAAAAAAAAAAAAAAAAAAAAAAAAAAAAAAAAAGACGCGAAAAAAAAAAAAAAAAAAAAAAAACAACAGCAACAACAGCAGGTGCTATAAAGGACAAAGACTAAGCAAAATCCTTATGCACTCCTGATAGAAATGCAAATGGTACAGCCAGTTTGGAAAACTGTGTGGCAGTTTCCTATAAACACACACTTACCATTTGACCTGAAAATACCACTCTGCACTCCAAAGTAGAGTGAATCAAATGCAAGTGAATTTTAACATGCTCACCAAAAACCTATATGTGCATATGTTTAGCAACTTTATTCATGATTGCAAAAACTGAAAATGATCCCCAATGCAATTCAATAGGTGCATGAATAAACAAAGTGTGGCACTTCCATATAATAGAATATTATTCAACAATTAAAAGGAACAAATTATGATTTATGCAACGACACAGATAAATAATAAATGTATTTTGTTAAATGAAAGAAACCAGATCCAAACGTCTGGTTGTACTGTATATATACATACCTATGTATTGTATGATTCCATTTGTATGAATTCTGGAAAAAGGCAAACTATGAGGATGAAAAACAGATCTGTGGTTGCCATGGGTTGGAGTGAAGGAAAGATAAACTATCAACAGGTACCATGAGGAAATTTAGTGACTAATAGAACTGTTCTATAGTGGGGGTGGATACATAACTCCCGAAATTCATCAAACCCATAGAACTGTACACCACCAAGAGTAAAGTTTATTGTTTCTAATTTTTTTAATTAACCACAATGTCAGAAGAAGATGAAATGCAAACTGTGGCAAATGATTCTACCTGTATTACATGATACATGTACACAGAGACATAAATACATATACAGATATAGAAATAAAAATAGACACGTGTGTATACATATACATTAGTAAACATACAGTCATGCATCACTTAACAAAGGGATATGTTCTGAGAAATGCATAGTTGGGTGATTTTGTTGTTGCGCAAATGTCGTTGAGTGTATTTACACAAATCTAGATGTTATAGCCTCCTACACACCTAAGCTATGCTCCTAGGCTACAAATCTGAACAGCATGTTATTGCACTGAAAATTATAGGCAATTCTAACACATGGTAATTATGAGTATATATAAACATATCTAAACATAGAAAAGATACAGTAAAAATATGGTATAAAAGATAATAAATGGTGTACCTTTATAGAGCATTTGTTACAAATGGAGCTTGCAGAACCATAGGTTTCCTGAGTGTGTCAGTGAGTGAGTGGTGAGTGGATGTGAAGAGCTAGGACATTATTGTACACTACTGTAGAGTTTATAAGCACTGCACACTTAAACTACACTAAATTTATTTGTTAAAGTATTTCTTTCTTCAATAAAAAATTAACCTTAGCTTACTTTAATGATTTTACTTTATAAACTTTCTAATTTTCTAAATTTTGGACTCTTTTGTAGTAGCACTTAGCTTAAAACACAAACAAAAAAATACAAAAAATGTTAAATCCTTATTCTATAAACTTTTTTCTATTAATTTAACTTTTAAACTTTTGTTAAAACAAACACACAAACACATATTACCTAGGCCTACACAGGATCAAGATCATCAATATCACTGTCTTCTACCTCCACATCTTGTCTCACTGGAAGGTGTTCGGGGACAGTATTATGCATGGAGCTGTCATCTCCTATGATAACAATACCTTCTTCTGGAATACCTTCTGGAGGACCTGTCTGAGGCTGTTTTACACTTAGTTTTCCTTTAATAACTAGAAAGAGTATGCTTAAAATACTAAGAAGTATAGTACAGTAAACAGGTAAACCAGTAACATAATCATTTATTATCATTTTCAAGTATTATATGCTGTATATTGTTGTACATGCTAGCTATACTTTTATACAAGTGGCAGCACAACAGATGATGTTTACACCAGCATCACTATAAACACATGAGTAATGCATTGTGCTACAATGTTATGACAGCTACAATGTCATTACATGATAGGAATTTTTCAGGCAGGAATTTTTCTCATAAACCATCATATATGTAGTCTATCATTGACAGAAATGTCATTATGCAGTGCATGACTGTACATATACTTTCTAGCTTTGTCTAATGACAGAACCAAGATGCAGTGACACTCCAGCAGCAATGAGCACATTTAACACCCAGATAGTGGTCTCTAAACACCATTCTCTAGGCTGAGCCTGGTGGCCTATGCCTATAATCCCAGTACACTGGAAGGCCAATGCAGAAGATCACTTGAAGCCAGAAGCTCAAGACCAGACAGGGCAACAAAGCAAGACACTTTTTCCACACCAAAAAAAAAAAAATTATAAAAAGCTAGGCATAGAACGATGTGCCCAGAGTCCCAGCTACTTGGGAGGCTGAGGTGGGAGAACTGCTTGGGCCCAGGAGTTGGAGGCTGAAGTGAACTATGAATGCACCACTGCACTCCAGCCTAGGTGACAGAGCAAGACCCTGTCTCAAAATAAATAAACTAAATAAAATAAAAATAAATAAACATGATTCTACAATAAAAGAAATCAGGGATCTTTAGAGAAATAGTTAATTCCAAGGAAATCAAGATGGGGAAAATATAGATAAGCCTGGATCATCTTGTGTTGCTAGAAAGACAGGTGGTGCTCAAAACAACAAGAATGAGACATATCTAAAAAACACAGGAGTCAACCTGAAGGAATTCTCAATGACCAAAGCTGGAACGATTTGAAAAACAAAATAAATAATATTAGTATTGAATCATTACCTAAAGAATAAAATAAATATCCCTAAGTCCTTAGTGATACAAATTTTAAAATTGGATAAATGAATAAATGAGAGAGAAAGGACAACTAATTCTTCCTTACAGAAGAATTTCAAATTATAAAGATAAAATGAATGAAATAAATGAAAATCAGCATTAGAACACCGCAATAATAATTGCTACAGGCAAGGTCCACAAAAGCATGCTTAAATTAGTGGGTAAAAGTTAAAAGAGGTAACAGATTTTCATAGCTTCAAACAATCTCTGCCCAAGATACTTATTAATTATGGTGGTTTTAACATATGACCAGAAATCTCCATACTTTTCATTTTATGGATTGAACCTTAATTCACATCCCCTTGAGAGTGAGCATACTTACTCAGTTGCTTAGTTATTTGCTTCTAATGAATAGTCAAAGAAAGGGGAAAATTGTAAGTTAACAGAGAAAAAACCTGGCAAACACCACAGTAACTAAAAGAGTAAGATTAGTATCACTAAGAAGAAGAAATACTGGTATTATGTACCCTCTGAAATGAGGTAAAGAGAAAGGCACATCATATCTGCAGTAAACTTCCCAAAAATCCATAACTTCAGTCTAAACATAAGAAAACATTAGACAAACCCAAATTGTGGGACGTTCTACAAAACACTTGGCTAGTATTCTTTGAAACTGTCAAGGTCATGAAAGAAGAAAAGACCAAGGAATTACCACATATTAGAAGAGACTAAGGAAATATGACAACTAAATTTAATGTGGTATCCTGTATTAGATTCTGGGACACAAAAAGGACATTCGTAGAAAAACTGGGGAAATCTGAATAAAATCTGCAGTTAATTATATTATACAATATCGCTTTCTTAGTTCTGGTAATCATACCATAGTTATACAAGACTATATTGGGGAAGCTGATGACGCATATATATAAACTGCACTATCTTAGCAACTCTTCTTTAAGTATAAAATTAGTTTGAAATTAAAAGTTTAAAAAAGCATTTAGCTATATAGATTACCCTTAAAAACATAGAAACATGGTATATGATTCAAAGGACATCAATTAAATGCAAAGTGTAAACAAACTTGCAAGAATACCTACACATATGTATACAATATTAATATATTAGAATGGTGATTTATAAGAAGGAGAAAGGAATAAGAGTAAAGTACAGGGATTAAAAGGAATAAAGAAATAAAATGACAGAAGACTTGCATCAGTCAATGATGATAATGTTCTATGACATGAGAGAAATGATTAATTCAATACTTTGCATATTAGATTCAAAAAATAAGAAAAACCTGAAAAGTAAAGGAAAAGGCATTATAAAATATAACACCAAATCAAATTTCTCAAAACTCACAGTAAAAAAACAAATAACCCACTTAGAAATGGGCAAAACAGATGAACAGATATTTCATCAAAAAGGAGATACAGATGACAAATAAGCACATGAAAAAATGTTCAATATCACTAGCCATTAGAGAAATGCAAATTAAGACCATATCACTACATACCTATTCCAACAGTTGAAATAAAAAGTAGTAGCCATATTAAATGCTGGCAAGAATGCAAAGAAACATTTTGTAAGAGGGTGAAAATGGTATAGTCACTTTGGAAAATAGTTTGGCAGTTTCTTTTTTTTTTTTTTTTTTTTTTTTTTTGAGACGGAGTCTCGCTCTGTCACCCAGGCTGGAGTGCAATGGCCGGATCTCAGCTCACTGCAAGCTCCGCCTCCTGGGTTTACGCCATTCTCCTGCCTCAGCCTCCCGGCAGTTTCTTAAGAAACTAAATATACACTCACCATAACACCCAGCAATCATACTCCTAAGGATTTATCCTAGAGAAATGAAGAATATGTCCTCACAACAACCTGCACACAATTGTTCATACATTGTTTGCAATAGCCAAATACTGGAAAGTACCATAATGTCTGACAACAGTGAATGGTTAAACAAATAGTGGTACAGCCACACCATGGTATACTACTTGGCAATAAAAAGAAATGAACAATTAACAAACATAACGACTTGGATGACTATCAAGAGCATTATGCTGACAAACAAAAGACAATCTCAAAAAGTCAATTGCTGTATGATTTCAATTACATAACATTCTTGAAGTGACAAAATTAGAGAGACAGAAAACAAATTAGTTGTTGCCAGGAGTTAGGAATTGGGGGGAAGCAAAGAAGTAGGTGTGACTATAAAGAGGTAATGTGAAGAGATCTTTGTAGCAATGGAATATTTCTGTATCTTGACTGTGGTGGTGGCTATACAAATATATAAATATATATGTAAAAAACGACATAGAACTTATACACATACTTCATACCAATGTCGACTTCCTGGTTTTGATATTATACCACAGCTATGCAAGATGTAACTAATGGGGGAAGCTGGGTGAAAGATATAGGATACCTCTCTGTATTATCTTTGCAACTTCCTGTATATTGCTTTGTCACTAAAATGCTTCCAAATAAAAAGTTTTTAAATATCATTATGTAAGTTTAATATTCTCTTCCAATTGCTTCCCTCATTCAATCACTTGCCTGTGTTATAAAAAGAATAAGAGAATGTTAGAGTTGAAAAGAAATCAACTAACCTAGAAATTGCAAACAGAACAGAAGCCCATGGCTGGATCTGGCCAGCAGAATCTCTTTAATTGGCAGTAACAATACATTTTTTTAAGTATCACTCTTCAGAGGGAGCATATCAGCTGTAGTTTACTAGTTTCCACTGCTTTATAACTTTATACTCTGTGCTCCACTGATTTAAAATCCTGTCTAATCCTTAAAGACTTTTGAGTTTGCCACCCTGACTAATCTTTCACAATAGTGTGAAGCAGAACTCTGAAGAGGTAAAATGAAATGTTCAAACATAAGCTTCTGTTTCCCAGCCAGTGCTCTGCCCAAATTTTGGAGTTATCTCATGTCCTGTTGGTCATTATCTCACTCTGAGTAGATACACAGATCTAAGTTTTCACTCCTTGCTACCACTTATTTCATCTATCTTGAGTATGACACCAACCATACCAAGCCTCTTTTAAAATAGGAATACTTTCTTTTCCCAACTGGCAGAACTACTGGAATAATCAACTAAGATAATGCATATAAAATTATTATGTAAAGTCCTTTAAAAATGAAGACTATTAGGATATTAAATATAAACATATGTGTGTTTATTATATATTATATATAACATCATATTATAATATATATTTGCCATTTTATCTTTGAAGCAGCTGGCACTCTGGTCTGTGATGTTCTGTTTGGCCTTTGCAGGTAGAGAGTAAGTCATCAAATATACGTGTATAATTATCTATCTGTGTAATCATAGAATATCTTCAATAAGATCATCATATTGCAATGGGTTATAGGTCCAAGATAGGGATGATAGCACAAGGAAAGGGAGCAAACAAAATGGAAATAGCCTCTGGGAGGCTTGGAATCAAGCAGTAGAAAGAGAAAATTAATGTTAAGAGTAAAAGGAAAGAAGTTAGCTCTTTAATCCAACTGTCTCACTTCTGACCTGGCCAAACAAAAATAACCAGAGTCAGGGCTGTATATTTACTCCTCCTTAATTATTCTTTGAAAGTGATTTTCATGTACAAATGCCTACCTTCATCTCTTAAAACTATATGTAACTGTTGTTGCCTGTATAATATTCACTATTCCATAATTTTTCTATGATTATCCAGATAGATTATTGATTACATACATACATATTTGTATCCATAGACCTTCATATGTAGTTTTCTTTTTGTAGAAGTTGGGTAATGCTAAACAGATAATTCTTCAAATTGCATTTCTCATTTTAAAATATATCACAGGCATCTTTCCATATCAGCACATATAGCTCTACTGCATTCTTTTTAATAGTTGTATGTATTTCAATTGAATGGATGTACCAAATTTACCTAATCGTTACTCTATTAATGCACATTTAATTATTTCTAAGATTTTGTCATTTTAAAGTATGCTACAAAGAAAATATATATTAATATACTCATGGTACTTTTCTATGAAATAGAGTCCTAGATTTAGGATTATTAAGAGTGTATCTCTTAATTTGTATACCAATTTATATTCCTACCAGCAGAGTCCATTTTCACACATGTTCACCAACACTTTGTCTTCTACATTCCTATCCATTTTCTTCTAATCTATTTTTCATCTTTTAACTTCACGTATCATTTTAACTTTACATATCATTTTCTAAAACCGAAGTGTAGTTTTATGCAATCAAATCTGCTGCTCATTTATGTTATTTCTAAGTTTTATGACTTGCATATTTATACCAAAAAAAAAATCTTCCAAACATTCTTGTAACATCTCTATAGTTACAAAAGGAACTCTATTATTAATTCATCTGGAATTTATATGTGATATGAAGTAGAAAATAAAATCTAAATTTACATTCTTAAAATTGCATAGTCAAGCCAGGCACTGTAGCTGTCACCTGCAATCCCAGCACTTTGGGAGGCCAGGTCCGGTGGATCATGAAGTCAAGAGATCGAGACCATCCTGGCTAACACAGTGAAACCCTGTCTCTACTAAAAATACAAAAATTAGCCGGGCGTGGTGGCTGGTGCCTGTAGTCCCAGCAACTCGGGAGGCTGAGGCAGGAGAAAGGCGTGAACCTGGGAGGTGGAGCTTGCAGTGAGCCGAGATCACGCCACTGCACTCCAGCCTGACTCGGTCTCAAAAACAAAACAAAACAAAAAAATCGCATAGTCAAATATTCAGCACATTGATCTGAAATGTCACAACCTTTTTCATGTACTAATTCCCAAAAGAAGTTCCAAGACTCATTTTATGAGGCCAACATCATCCTGATACCAAAGCCTGGCAGAGACACAACAAAAAAAGAGAATTTTAGACCAATATCCCTGATGAACATTGATGCAAAAATCCTCAATAAAATACTGGCAAACCGGATTCAGCAGTACATCAAAAAGCTTATCCACCATGATCAAGTGGGCTTCATCCCTGGGATGCAAGGCTGGTTCAACATTCGCAAACCAATAAACGTAATCCAGCATATAAACAGAAAGAAAGAACCACATGATTATCTCAATAGATGCAGAAAAGGCTTTCTTTTGACAAAATTCAACAGCCCTTCATGCTAAAAAC
>NW_016803361.1:3075396-3077696 GCF_001698545.2 Rhinopithecus bieti
CAAGATGGCTGACTAGAAGGAACTAGTGCACACTGCTCTCACAGAGAACAGAGTGGTGAGTAAATAGGCTCTTCAAGTGGATCATCAGGAGACCACATTGAGATTCATAAAGGATGCAACAGCAACCCACAAAGAGCAGAGAGGAGCGAGGCAGAACAGCTGCCCACCCAGGATTGGCAGCAGAACCAGGGGAGGCTCCCTATCTCTAGGGAAGGGCGAGTGAGTGAGAGCCCCTGGGGACCCATACTTCTGCCATGGATCTTTGCAATTCTGGGTATGGGCGATCCTCCCAACCCCCAATCCCTCTGGGACTCCAAACTAAGGCAGAGAGCTGCCTGGAGTCTGAACAGAACTACCCACTCAAACCCATGTTGAGTCCCACAGGCCTTGGACTCCTGAACACCCCAGCACCAGCTTCCCTAGCCTCTCTAACAACGGAGGCCAGGCACTCTCATGTGCCCTTAGGGTAGGGGCCACATCCACAGTGCTGAGGAGTGCAGGGACTGCAGGCCTCACCTCTGCGGCACCTGGCCAAGAACAGCCAACTGGCCTGGTCCCCTAGCTTAGTCATCCCACTGACACCTAAGCACTCTGGCCCTGCAGTTCTCTGGGATGGAGCTCACAGAGATAACTGACAGGCCCGTTGTGATTGCCTCCATAGTCCCTGTCCCTGCTACCCTAAGGCTGGGGAGGGAGCTAAGAGCCTGAGAACAGTCAGGCCTCCAACATGCTGCAGCTGCCATATGAAAAGAGAGCCGGACAGTTTTCCACATGGTTCACTGCTCCTCACACATATTACATACACACATATTTGTACACATAACCTTCACATGTACAGTTTTTAATTTTGGGTATAAAAACTCAAGTCATAGCCACCACACTCCCACCTGATCACTTCAGTTCAGTGTTTCTCTGGAGTGGAAGTCCCTAGAGACAACTGGCAGGCCCTCTCCTATTGCTTCTGCCCTGGTCCCTGCCCTTCCTCCCAGCAGGCTAGGGAGGGAACCAAGAGCCTGACTACTTTCCTGCACCGACAGCACACTCCTACAGCCATCCTATGGAGAAGAGGCCAGACTGTGTTCCGTGTAATCTCCTGACCCCTGTCCCACTCTTGGCCAGACAAGACGTCCCTGGCTTGGGCCCACAGCTGATTATCCCAACTGGCAGAAGCAGCTCTGCATTTCTCTGGGGTGGAGTTCCCAGACAGCCCCTCTGCCATACCAACCACTATGGTTCTCACTCCTGCTGCCCCCAAAATGAGGGGGGAACAAAAAGCCCGAGTTCACCACAGGGCTGCAGTGCAAAGCTTGGGAGTGCTGAGCCAAGATCTATGACCAGCACTGGAGCGGGAGAGCAGTGCACACTCTCAGAGCACAAAGAGGGGTGAGTCTCTCTGGCTTCTGGACTGCTGCGGGAGCAATGCATGCCTCCGTCTGAAGGGCCCACCGAGAAAGGTGTGGTTTATCTCTTTGCCATTGCCTCTTCCAGGGAGAGCCCCGTGGCCCCTCACCTCAGTGAATACAACAAAAGAAATGCGAGTGCAGTCCCAGTGATCAGAGGGGACTCTCCAGAGGCTTAGGAGTGGACCTGGTGAGGAGGTTACCTCTCTCCACATGGCAACAGAGAGCAGGGCTGCAAATGTCAGAAACTACAAAGGAGCCACAAGACTAAGTCTATACAGTGGTCATTACTCTTAAGCGCCATCTACTGAATCACAGCCCAAACAACAACACCAAAAATATTTTGCTAATACACATCCCTGTGAAACTAAGGACAAGAATTCAGCCACAAATAGACCCCACACAGAGCCTTGGCCCACTAAAAAAATCCAGAAACGAAGTCAACTGACTATACTCAACTTACACGACAGTTAAAGGGACACTGACCCTCTGAGATAAGAAAAAATCAGCGTAAGAACTCTGGCAGTTCAAAAAGCCAGTGTCCCCCTCCCTCCAAATGAGTTCACTAGCTCCCCAACAATGGTTCTTAAACAGTTGGAGGCCAGGCACTGTGGCTCACGCCTGTAATGCCACCACTTTGGGAGGCCAAGGTGGGTGGATCACGAGGTCAGGAGATCAAGACCATCCTGGCTAACATGATGAAACCCCATCTCTACTAAAAATACAAAAAATTAGCCAGGCATGGTGGTGGGCGCTTGTTGTGCCAGCTACTCAGGAGGCTAAGGCAGGAGAATGGTGTGAACCCAGGAGATGGAGCTTGCAGTGAGCCAAGATCACACCACTGCACTCCAGCCTGGGTAACAGAGCAAGACTCCATCTCAGAAAAATAAATAAATAAAA
>NW_016803361.1:3079273-3108535 GCF_001698545.2 Rhinopithecus bieti
AAAAAAAAAAAAAAAAAAAAAAAAAAAAAAAACAGTTGGAAGTGAATGAAATGACAAACATATAATTCAGCATATGGATGGCAAGGAAGCTCATCAAGATTCAGGAGAATGTTGAAACCCAATCCAAGGAATACAGTAAAATAATCCAAGAGCTGAAAGATACAATAGTCATTTTAATAAAGAACCAAACTGAACTTCTAGAGCTGAAAAATTCACTACAAGAATTTCATAATACAATCAGAAGCATTAATAGTACAATAGACCAAACTGAGGAAAGAATCACAGATCAAAGACTGGCTCTTCAAATCAACCCAGTCAGACAAAAATAAAGAAGAAAGAATTTTTAAAAATAAAAAAAAACTCCAAGAAATAAGAGATCCTGTAAAGAGACCAAATCTATGATTCACTGGCATTCCTGAGAGAGAAGAAGAGAGATAAACAACTTGGAAAATATATTTGAGAATACAGTCCATGAAATTTTCCCTAATCTTCCTCGAGAGATTGGTATGCAAATCCAAGAAATACAAAGGACCCTGGCTAGATACCATACAATATGACTATCCCCAAGGCACACAGTCATCAGATTCACTACAAAATAAAAAATCTTAAAGGCATCTAGAGAGAAGAGTCATTTACAGAGGAAACCCCATCAGGCTAACAGGAGACTTCTCAGCAGAAACCTTAAAAGCCAGAAGAAATCAGGGGACCTCTGTTTAGTGTTCCTGAAGAAAAGAAATTCCAAGTAAGATTTCATATCCTGCCAAACTAAGCTTGAAACATGAAATAGAAATACAATCCTTCTCAGACAAGCAAACACTGAGAGAAGTCATTTCAGTTAGAACAGCCTTACGAGAGGTCCTTAAGGGCATGCTAAACATGGAATCAAAAGAACAACGCCTGCTACCACATAAACACACTTAAGCACATATGCCACAAGCACTACAAAGCAATCACACAATCAAGTTGACAAAACAACCAGCTAACAACATAATGACAGAATCAAAATCTCACATTTCAAAAGTAACCCTGAATGTAAATGAACTGAACATCCCACTTAAAAGGCATAGAGTGGCAAGTTGAATAAGAACACAAGACCCAACCATTTGCTGTCTTCAAAAGACCCATCTCACATGTAACAATACCCACAGGCTCAAAGTAAAAAGATGGAGAAAGATTCACCATGCAAACAAAAAACAAACAAAGAAAAATAGCAGGAGTTGCTATTCTTATATGAGATAAAATAAGTTTTAAACCAGTATAAAGAAGGGCATTACATAATGATAAAGAGTACAAGCACACAAGAAGACTTAACTATCCTAAAATATATACACACCTACATTGGGGCGCCCAGATTCATAAAACAAGTTATTCTTGGCCTACAAAAAGACTTAAGGCAACCACAGAACAATAGTGGGAGACTTCAACACCTCACTGACAGCATTAGTCGGTCAAGGCAGAAAACTTACAAAGAAACTATGAACTTAAACTCAACACTTAACCAATTAGACCTAACAGACATCTACAGAACACTCTACCCAACAATGATAGAATATACATTCTTCCCACATGCACACAGAACATATTCTAAGATGAACCACATGCACAGTCATAAACCAAACTTCAATAAATTCAAAAAAATTGAAATAATACCAACCATATTCTTGGACCACAGTGCAATAAAAATAAAAATCAAAGATATCTCAAAACTACACAAATACATGGAAATTTAACAATTTGCTCCTAAATAATTCCTGTGTAAGCACTGAAATTAAGGCAGAGATCAAAAAATTCATTGAAATTAATGAAATTAGGAACACAACATGCCAAAATCTCTGGAATGCAGCTAAGACAGGATAAGAGGAAATGCCTTCAAAAAGTTAGAAAGATCTCAAAGTAACAATCTAACATTGAATGTAAAAGAACTAGAAGAAAGAACAAACCAACCCTAAAGCTAGCAGTTCCACTCTAACAATAATTAGAGAAGAATAAAATGAAATTGAGATGCAAAAATCCATATGACAAAATCAATGAAAACAAGAATTCATTCTCCAAAAAAAAAAAAACAAGATTAACATATGGCTAACTAGATTAACAATGAAAAAAAGAGAAGATCCAAGTAAGTACAATAAGAAAAGACAGCAATGACATTACAACTGATCCCAAAGAAATACAAAATATCCTCAGAGAATATTATGAACAACTCTATACACACAAATTAGAAAATCTAGAGAACATGAATAAATTTCTGGAATCACACAATCTGTCCAGATTGACTCAGGAAGAGATTGAAACCCTGAATGGACCAACATCAAACTCTGAAATTAAATCAGTGATTTAAAAAACCTACCAACCAAAAATAGCCCTGGAACAGATGGATTCACTGATGAATTCTATCAGATGTACAAAGAAGAACTGGTACCAATCCTACTGAAACTTTTCCAAACAATTGAAGAGGAGAGGCTCCTCCCTAACTTATCTTAGGAAGCCAGCATTAGCCTAATACCAAAGCCTTACAGGAACACAGTGAAAAAATAAAAGTTTAGGCCAATATCCCTGATGACACAAAAATCCTCAATGACATACTAACAAACTGAATCCAGCAGCACATTAAAAAGTTAATACACCAGAATCAAGTAAGCTTTAATTCCTTGGATGCAAGGCTGGTTCAACATATGCAAATCAATAAATGTGATTCACCACAGAAACAGAACTAAAAGCAAAAACCATATGATTACTTCAATAAATACAGAAAAAGCTTTTGATTAAATCCAAAATGTCTTTATGATAAAACCCTCAACAAACTAAGCACTGAAGGAACATACCTCAAAATAATAAGAGCCATATAACAAACCTTCAGCCAACATTATACTGAAAAGGCAAAAACTGGAAGCATTCCCCTTGATAACTGGAATAAGACAATGATGCCCACTCTCACTACTCTTATTCAACATAGTACTGGAAGTGCTAGCCAGTGCAATCAGGCAAGAAAAAAGAAATAAAACACAAATAGGAAAAGAAGTCATTAAACTCTCTCTCTTTGCTGCCAATATGATTCTATACCTAGAAAACCCTAAAGACTCCCCGAAAGGCTACTAGAACTGATCAATGACTTTAATAAGGTTTCAGAATACAAAATCAATGTACACAAATCGGTCACATTTCCACACACCAATAATGTTCAGGCTGAGGGTGAAATTGAGAACATAATCCCATTTATAATAGCCATAAATGAAATGAAATACCAGGCCGGGCGCGGTGGCTCAAGCCTATAATCCCAGCACTTTGGGAGGCCGAGACGGGTGGATCACAAGGTCAGGAGATCGAGACCATCCTGGCTAACACGGTGAAACCCCGTCTCTACTAAAAAATACAAAAAAACTAGCCAGGCGAGGTGACGGGCGCCTGTAGTCCCAGCTACTCGGGAGGCTGAGGCAGGAGAATGGCGTAAACCCGGGAGGCGGAGCGTGCCGTGAACCCAGATCGCGCCACTGCTCTCCAGCTTGGGTGACAAAGCGAGACTCCGTCTCAAAAAAAAAAAAAAGAAAGAAAAAGAAAAAAAAAGAAATGAAATACCTAGGAATACAACTAACTAAGGGGGTGAAAGATCTCCACAAGGATAACTACAAAACACTGCTGAAATAAATCAAATAAATGAAAAAACATTCCATGCTCTGGATGGAAAGAATCAATATCATTAAAATGGACACACTGCCCAAAGGAATCTATAAATTCAGTGCTATACCTATCAAACTACCAACATCATTCTTCACAAAATTAGAAAAAGATATTCTAAAATTCATATTAAATAACAACAAAAAATGAGCCCAAATAGCCAAAGCAATCCTAAGCACAAAGAACAAATGTGGAGACAGCATGCTAGCCAACTTCAAATGATATTACAGGGCTACTGTAACCAAAACAGCATGCAACTGGTGCAAAAAACAGACACACAGACCCATGAAACAGAGTAGAAAACTCAAAAATAAAGCCACACATTTACAACCATCTGATCTTTAACAAGGCCGACAAAAACAAGCAATGGGAAAAGGAACTCCTATTCAATAAATGGTGCTGGGATAACTGGATATCCATATGCAGAAGAATAAAACTAGACCCTTACTTCTCACCATATACAAAAATTAACCTAAGATGGATTAAATTTTAAATGAAAACCTCAATTTATAAAATCCTAGAAGAAAACCTAGGAAATGCACTTCTCAACATTGGTCTGGGCAAAGAATTTTGGCTAAGTCCCCAAAAGCAATTGCAACAAAACAAAATTGATAAGTGGGACCTAATTAAACAAAAGAGCTTCTGCACAGCTAAAGAAACTATTAATAAAGAGACAACCTACACGGTAGGAGAAAATATTCACAAACTTTGCATATGCCAAGGTCTAATAGCCAGAATCTATAAGGGACTTAAATCAACAAGCAGCTCTTTTCTGTCTGGAACCATGGATGGTGTAGAAGAGAAGAAGAAGAAGGTTCCTGCTGTGCCAGACACCCTTAGGAAAAAGTGAAGGAATTTCACAGAGCTGAAGATCAAGCACCTGAGAAAGAAGTTTGCCCAAAGGATGCTTCAAAAGGCAAGAAGGAAGCTTTCTACGAAAAAGCAAAGCACTATCACAAGGAATATAGGCAAATGTACAGAACTGAAATTTGAATGGTGAGGATGGCAAGAAAAGCTGGCAACTTTAATGTACCTTCAGAACCCAAATTGGTGTTTGTCATCAGGATCAGAGATATTGATGGTGTTAGCCCAAAGGTCTGAAAGATGTTTCAGTTTCTTCGCCTTCATCAAGTCTTCAATGAAATCTTTGTGAAGCTCAACAAGGTTCCAATTAATATGCTGTGGACTGTAGAACCATATATTGCATGGGTGTACCCAAATGTGAAGTCAATAAATGAACTAATCTACAAGCGTGGTTATGGCAAAATCAATAAGAAGCAAATTGCTTTAACAGAT
Source organism: Rhinopithecus bieti (assembly GCF_001698545.2). Taxonomy (NCBI): domain Eukaryota; kingdom Metazoa; phylum Chordata; class Mammalia; order Primates; family Cercopithecidae; genus Rhinopithecus; species Rhinopithecus bieti. Next base: position 3,084,242 of record NW_016803361.1, read on the forward strand.
AACACTTTGATTGCTTGATAAATATGGCATCATCTGCATGGAGGATCTGATTCATGAGATCTATACTGTTGGAGTACGCTTCAAAGAAGCAAATAACTTCCTCCGGCCCTTCAAAGTATCTTCTCCACAAGGTGGAATGAAGAAAAGACCACCCATTTTATTTTCTAAGCTGGTCAGTTAATAAATAGTACCTGCTCTCAAATTGAAGAAAATAAAAAATAAACAAGCAAAAACAATCCCACTCAAAAAGGGGCAAAGGACATTAACAGAAAAGAAGACATACAAGTGGCCAAGAAACATATGAAAACATGCTCATTGTCACCAATCACTAGAGAAATGCAAATCAAAACCACATTGAGATACCATCTCAAAGCAGTCAGAATGGCTATTTTTAGAAAGACAAAAATACAAGATATATTGGTGAGGCTGTAGAGAAAAGGGAATGCTTATACACTGCTTTTTGGGAATGTAAGTTAGTTCAGCCACTGTGGCAAGCAGTTTGGAGGTTTCTCAAATAATTTAAAACAGAGCTACCATTCAACCCCGCAATCCCATTACTAGGTATATACCCAAAGGAAAATAGATCATTATACAAAAAAGACACATGCACTTCTGTGTTCATCACTATGCTATTCAGAATAGCACAGACCTGGAATCAACCTAGGTATCCACCAATGGTGGACTCGATAAAGAAAATATGGTACATATATACCATGGCATATGATGCAGCTATAAAAAAGAATCAAATCCTGTTATTTGCAGCAACATGGATGGAGCTGCAGGCCATAATCCTAAGCGAACTAACACAGGAACAGAAAACCAAGAACCATATATTTTCACTTATAAGCGGGAGCTAAACATTCAGCACACAGGGACATAAACATGGGAAAAATAAACACTGCAGACTACTAGACTAAAGGACTTCTACCTAGAATATATAATGAACTCTGACAACTTAATAATAAAAATGAACAATCCAACTAAAAATGGGCAGAGGAACTAAACAGCCATTTCAGTATATATAAATGGCTAATAAGTACATGAAAATATACAGAACATCACTAGTCATTAAGGAAATATAGGCTGGGCACAGTGGCTCATGTCTGTAATTCCAGAACTTTGGGAGGCCAAGTCAGGAAGATTGCTTGAGGCCAGAAATTTAAGACCAGCCTGAGTAACATAGTGACACCTCATCTCTACAAAAAAAAGTTTTTAAATTAGTCATGCATGGTGACATGCATGTGTAATTCCAGTTACTTGGGAGGATGAGGTGAGAGGATCACTTGAGCCCAGGAGTTTGAGGCTGTAGTGGGGTATGACTGTACCACTGGACTCAAGCCTAGATGAAAGAGTGAGACTCTGTCTCAAAAAAAAAAAAAAAAAAAAAAAACCCAAAACTTGAAAAGACAACAAGTGTTGGTAAAAATATGGAGAAAAGGGAGCCTTTGTACACTACTGGTGGGGATAAAAATTGATACAGCCATTATGGAAAACAGTATGGCTATTCCTCTAAAAACTGAAGATAGAACTACCATATGATCCAACAATCCTATTTCTGGGTATATATACAAAGGATTTGAATTATGTACATCAAAGAGATAACTGCTCTCTCATATTCACAATAACATTGCAATAAACATGGAATCACTGCAATAAGTTATGGAATCAACCTAAGTGTCTATCAGCCTAAGTGTCCATCAACCAATGGACACCAAGAAAATGTGGTATATATACGCAATAGAAACAATTAGCCATTTAAAAGAAGGAAATTACATCATTTGGGACACCATGGGTGAACCTGGAGGTCATTAGTATAAATGAAGTAAGCCAGGCATGGAAAGACAAATTCCACATGAAATCTAAAACAATTGAACTCAGGGAAGCAGAGAGCAGAGTGGTAGATACTCTGCTGTATCTACAGCAGTATCTGTATCTACAGTGTATCTGCTGTATCTACAGTGGTAGATACAGGCTGCAGAGTGGGGATAATAAAGAGATGTTAGTCAAAGTGTACAATGTTTAAGTTACACAGCAGGAATAAATAATAAATATCTGAGGTTTGGATATGTTAATTAGCTTGATTCAATCGTGTGTGTGTGTGTGTGCATGGAAAAAAATCATACCATCACTTTGTACCCCGTAAATATATACAGTTATCATTTTTTAATATCCAATAAAAAACACAAAGTGAACAATTCAGTGAAAAAAATATATATCACTGGTGAAACCCCGTCTCTACTAAAAATACAAAAAAAATTAGCTGGGCATGGTGGCAGGTGCCTGTAGTCCCAGCTACTCAGGAGGCTGAGGCAGGAGAATGGCATGAACCCGGGAGGTGGAACTTGCAGTGAGCTGAGATGGTGCCACTGCACTCCAGCCTGGGTGACAGAGCAAGACTCCATCTCAAAAAAAATAAATAAATAAAAATAAAAAATAAATATATTTATGTATATACATATATTTATATACATATATATTTATATTATATATATATATATATATGTATGTCTCACAATTGTGCTGCTCTGGGGAAATAAGGTTTTAGCTGTAAACCTACTTTCCCTAGGATTTTCTTCTCTATCATTCATGCTCCCGGTGATATATTGTTGAGGTCCATCTGATGAAAAGCTTTGCCAATTTCTGACCCACATTTCTTATAGAAATATGAAAAAGAAGCATCTAGCTAGGAAAAGAAGCATCCAGTCTTGGAAAGTTTAAGTCACTATAACCACATAATTCTGCCAAGGACCACTCATTCTTCTTGATATTTATTCACATTGGTCCAGATGTGTACTAGGTGCAGGGGATTCAGTGATGATCCAAACAGACATGGCTCTTGCCTTAGTAGCTCATTGTCTAAGTGAAACAGAAATGTACTGAGGATAATTCTATTTGGTCTTACTGATATCCTGGCCTATGCCTGAATCAATCACTAAAGTAAGTTTGGGCCACATTTCCACACCTGAGGTTAAAAAAAAAAATGTAGATTAAGGAGATAGGCAAGGAGCACAACTATGAAGAACTTATCCAGATAAACCACATAAAGAGTTCTCAAAGAAAAGGTGGAATGCCAGGGGAAATACTATAACTAGAAATAATAAAAAATAAAATATGCTGGGCAAACACACCAGAAATCCTTTTCCATGAACAGTACAATTAAGAAGGAATACACATAAATGCTATTTCATAAGATATGTGAGGTTTTACAAGGCAACTTACCTGGGAAGTTCACCAAGAAAAGTATCTATTTTTATTCTATTACAACCAAACATGAAGGGTAATGTACCTACTCTTTGGGGGAATTCTGTTACCAAACCTGGTGATATAACTCTCTACCTATATAAAACCAACATGTTTAGTTCTTACATGAGTGAGAACATGCAATATTTGTCTTTCTGTGCTTGGTTTATTTCACTTAACATAATGACCTCCAGTTCCATCCACATTCCTGCAAATGACAAGGTTTCATTACTTTTTTCTGGCTGAGTAGTATTCCATTGCATATAGGTATACCATATTTTATTTATCCATTCATCTGTTGATGGACACTTAGATTCATTCCATATTAAAGGTTTCTTTTTCTTTTGAGACAGAATCTCACTCTGTCACCCAGGCTGGAGTACAGTGGCACAATCATGGCTCACTGCAGCCTCAACCTCTCTGTGCTCAAACAATCCTCCCATCTCAGCCTCCCAAGTAACTGGGACCATGGACCAAGCCTGGATAATTTTTCTATTTTTTGTAGAGACAGGGTTTTGCCATGTTATCTAGGCTGGTCTCGAACTCCTGGGCTGAGGCAATCAGCCCGCCTTGGCCTCCCAAAGTGCTGGGATTACAGGCATGAGCTACCATGCCCAGCCTAAAGTATTTTTAATTAAGGTATATACATTGTGTTTTTAGACATAATGGTATTGCATACTTAATAGACTACAGTACAGTGTAACCATAACTTTCAAAACTTCATATGCAACAGGAAAGTAAAAATTCAAGTGATTTGCTTTATTGTAATATTCACTTTATTGCAATATTTGCTTTACTGCAATGGTCTGGAACAGAACCTACAATATTTCCAAAATATCCCTGTAAAATATTCTCCATTTTTCCCATGCAGCATTGATTTAGCACATAAACAAAAAAAGAAAGAAGACTTATAAATAATAATTTACTCAATACTCTATTCAGGGCATTCATCAGTCTGTGCCAAATGGTACAGAAATCCCCAGGACGCAGAGTTCAGGGCAGGCAAAGAAGCTAGTGATTGAGATAGGAAATCTATGAGAAGAAAAAGCCATAGAAGAGGGAGTTACCAAAACTAAGCATAAATTGTAAGCATACAGCTGTAATCTAAGTATAAAATCTAAGTATAAACTAACTTCCAAACTGTGAGATTCCAAAAAGTCTGGTAAAGCAACAGTTGGAAAGCTGAAAAGTCTGAACAGAGGTTTCAGCTGTACCTAATTCAGGGAGACTGTATTTTAAGTTTGAATCCTGTCAAGTTAAAGAGGTTTGATAAACATCTGTGACTCTCTAGTGTATCTGCAGAAAGTAGTAATGCCATAGGAGTAAAGACTATGTCTTAGGACTATAGGTTCACACTAAGACTAAAAGAAAAACGAAAACAGACCTGCTCTAGAAAAGTGTTAAACAAAGCCTACACTAGTTTAAGGTGATCAGCCAATAACCACACTGTCCGCTCAAAATTTAAAAAAAAAAAAATCACTCTTCAGGGAACAAGAGCAAAATCTAGATTCTCCAGGGTATATCAGATATAATTTCCAGTTACAATAAAAATTACTCTACAGGGTAATAAAATGTGACCCATAATTAAAAGAAAAAGCAGTCAATAGAAAGAAACCCCAAACTGATACAGATGTTACAAATAGCAGACAAGAACTTTAAAGATGATATTATAAATATAATCAAGGACTATAAGAAAGAATGATCATGATGAATGAAAAGATGGAAAATCTAAGCAAAAAAAAAGATTATAAAAATAACCAAGTAGAAACTCTAGAAATGAAAAGTACATGTGAAATAAAAAATTAAATAGATGAGATTAACAGAAGACTGAAGCCATCCCAAGAAAAGGTCACAAACTTGAAAACAGAACAATAGAATAACCTTAAAGACCACAGAGAAAACAAGACAGGACAAAATGAATAGAGTTTCAGGGTTTGTAGAACAATATCAAATAGTTGGCCATATGTGTAATTAGACTCTCAAAAAGAGAAGAGTATGAAATTGTGGGGGGAAATTATGAAAAAAAAAATGGATGAAAACTTCCCAAATTTGATTTAAAAACATTGACTTTTAGATCCAAGAAGCTCAATAAACCAAATCAGGAAAAACATAAAGAGAACCACACATAGCACGTAGTAAAATAGCCAAACCAAAGGTAGTAAGAAAATCTTGAGAGCAGCCAGAGCAAAATGACACATCACATATAAAGGAGGAATGATGCAAATGAAAACTGACTCCTCATGGTAAAGAAGAAAAGGCCAAGAGGAAAATAAGACATTTAAAAAAAAAAAGCAAAAACTATCAACTTAGAATTCTATAGCTTGGTAAGATATCCTTCAAAAATGAAGGTGGAATAAAGACATCTTCATATGAACAAATGCAGAGAGGATTTATCTTGAAAAAACACACACTTCACGCCAAAGAAGTTATCTGGTGAAGAGAAATAATACCAGATGGAAATTCAAACATATAAAGAGAAATAAAGGGGACTGGAAATGATAAATATATAGATAATTTTAACAGATGATATTTTCCATCTTTTATTAATTTCTTGAAAACCAAACTGCCTGTATATACTTAATACTACTAAACTGTACACTTAAAATGGTTATGATCATAAATTGTATAATGTATTTTACTACAATAAAATTGGTAGTTTAATGAAAAAATTGTAATATTGTGGGGATTATAATATATGCAAATGTAAAATATATGACAACAGTATCAAAAGAGATGGGTGGGAAGTTAAATAAAATTATACGTTGCAAAATTTTTCCATTTTATGGAAGTAGTATAATATTAACTCTAAGTAGATTGTGATAAATTAAATACCCATATTATAATCCCTAGTGCAACCACTAAAAAAATTACAAAATGTTATAGCTAAAAAGACATTAGAAGAATTAAAATAAAACATTTAAAATTTGATTAGCCCAAAATAAAGCAGGAATTTAAAAACTAGAAGAGAAACAAAATAGACAGGACAAAGGAAACAACAAAACGACAGACCTAGAATCCCACTTCCAATCATGTTGGTGCTACACCAGCCCTCCTGGCATAAGCAACTACAAACTTGAACAAACTATTTGTAGAAACCATTTTCAGGGAGTGGGCAATAGATAGGACATTATTACAACCCTTGAAAGAAAGGAAACTAATGATGTGAGCATCTAGCTCATACTGGACACAATTTCCTGAATGAAGTACAGAGAGTTGCAGTCTTTTTTTTTTTTTTTTTTTTTGGAGACAGAGTCTTGCTCTGTCATCAGGCTGGAGTGCAGTCACACAATATCAGTTCACTGCAATATGCACCTCCCAGGTTCAAGCAATACTCCTGACTCAGCCTCCTGAGTAGCTGGTACTACAGGTGCACGGTGCCACGCCCAGCTAATTTTTTTTTTTTTTCAGTAGAGATGGGGTTTCACCATGTTGCCCAGGCTGGTCTCCAACTCCTAAGCTCAGACAATCCACCCTCGTCAGCCTCCCAAAGTGCTAGGATTATAGGCATGAGCGACTGTGCCCAGTCAAGAGTTGCAGTCTTAGCAGATCAAAGTGATCCCACTGACCTGAGGCAGCAGAAATTAGAGTTCAGTCTGGTGAAAGTCACTGTAATCTATGAGGCAAGACATCAGAGAACAGGTGGCTATGAAGAGAAGGGAGACCCAGGAGTTTACATGGAAAATTGCATGTGATTCCTAACTTAATTCAGGGCTAGATAGTGCTAGGTTTATCAGATAGCAGATATTCCAGAGTTGAGAAGGGAACAGAGAAATTAGAGGGAAAGCAATGTTAGAGTAAAAGCAGAGTTCCTGGCCCTATCAGAACAGAGAGATTTTGTTAATAACTTTAATAACACTGCTGGCATTCAGTTGAAACACCAAAATGCTACACTATAGAAGTAAAAACCAAGCTCTAGTTTAGATCTCCCCTAAATCCACACTAACGAGGTCTGAAACCAAGTACTGATGAGATCCACAAGAGAGACAGAGTTTGCAAGTTAAGTCCTATTAAAATAAAGGGACCTGAAGAAACACCTCAAGATCACAGATCTTCCAAAGATCTGTACTAACAAAGCCCACAATAGTTTAAGGTGACCAGCCAGCAACTGAATTGCCTGTTAAAATAAGAATCAATACTATTCAGAGCAAGATAACAGAATCCAACTACTCTACAATATTTATTTTATTTTATTTTATTTTATTTATTTATTTATTTTTTTTTTTTGAGACGGACTCTCACACTGTTGCCCGGGCTGGAGTGCAGTTGCATGATCTCGGCTCACTGCAAACTCCGCCTCCTGGGTTCAAGCGATTCTCCTGCCTCAGCCTCCTGAGTAGCTGGGATTACAGGTGCCTATCACCACACCCAGCTAATCTGTTGTATCTTTTAGTAGAGACAGGGTTTCAATATATTGGCCAGGCTGGTCTCAAACTCCTGATCTTGTGATCTGCCCACCTCGGCCTCTCAAAGTTCTGGGATTACAGGTGTGAGCCACTGCGCCCGGCCTACTCTACAGTATTTTTAACTGTAATGTCAGTATTAAATTAAAAATTCACCAGATACATAAGAAACATATACCAGCTATATATGGAAAATGTTATTGATAGTCAAAAATAAACACATAAACCAAAGAAAGTATTTTAACTGGTCAACAGAAACCAAATCAGAAAATGGCCCAGATGCTGGACTTAGCAGATAAAGACATCAAGCAACTATTGTAAATATGTAAAGAATTGAAAGAAAATGTAGTTTTAGTAAGTTAAGAGATTAACAGTGGAGAAATGGAAACTACACACACATACAAGGGACCAAATAAAAATACTAGAACTGGAATTAAAAACTCACTAGATGGGCTTAAAAGCAGGTAGTAGAAGAAAGAGAAGTGAACTTGAGGACAAGTCAATAAAAATAATATGATTTGAAGAAGACAGGGAATAATTTATTGAAAAATATAAAAACTTCATGGATACTTGGAACAATATAAAATGATCTAATATAATTGAGTCCTAAAGGAAACTGGAGCTGATAAAATATTGGAAAAAATAATGTCCAAAAATTTCCCAATTTTGATGAAAAACACCCACTGTAAACCTTAAAATCCAAAGACTGAAACTCACAAGTATATTATCTTACCACAAAGTTAAGTTGAAAATCAATAATACTGAGATATCTAGATAATCTCCTAGTAGGTACAAATTAAATAACATATTTCTAAATAACCCATGGGTCAGGGAAGAAATCAGGAGAAAAATTAGAATGTATTTCTAACTGAATAATAATAACATAACATATCAAAACATGTGGGGTGCAGCCAGAACAGTGTTTGAAGAAGGGAACTTACAGCTTTAAGTGCCTATATTAGAGACAAGAAAAATATTTAAAATCAATTATCTAAATCTCCACCTTAACAAGCTAGAGAAGGAAGAGCAAATTAAATCCAAAGTAAGTAAGACAGGAATAATAAAGATCAGAGTTGAAATCAACAAACAATAGAACAAATTAATAAAATCTAAAGTTTTTCTTTTAAAGGATTAATAAAACTAATAAGCACCTAGCAAGAATAAGGAAAAAGACTTTAAGAACACAAATTAACAATATCAGGAATAAAAGCAGACATCACTACAGATCCTATAGACATTAAAAGACCAATACAGGACTATTGCAAACAACTGTATGGCAAAACATTTGGTAACTTAAATGAAATGAACAAATTCCTTTAAAAAAAAGAAACTATGACTTAACAAAATTAACTTATGAAAAAACAGAAGATCTGAATATTCCCATACATATTAGAGAAACTAAATATAAAATAAAAATTTCCCAAAAAGAAAACTTCAGGTGCAATTGGGTTCACTGGTGAATTCAACCTTGAAGGAAGGCTTAACATCAATAGTACACAAATGCTTTCTGAAAATAAAGGAGAAAAGAATGCTTTCACTTCATTTGATGAGATAGCTTAAGCCTGATGCAAAAATCTGACAGGCTGTTAATCTGAGAAGAAAAAAAGATTACAAACCAATAGCCCAAATCCTCAACTAAGTTCTGGGAAGGGTGGTCTTTTCAACAAATGCTGCTGGAACAATTGAATAAACATATGGGAAAAGTGAATATTAATCTCCCTAAAAATTAACTAACGTGAAATGGATCATAAACTTCATTGTAAGAGCTAAAGCTATAACATGTATAGAAGAAAACAAAGCAGAAAAAATTTTGTGCCCTTGGGAGTAGACAATAATTTCTTAAATGAGACACAGAGAGCATTAACCATAAAATAAAATTTTGATAAATTGGATTTTATCACAATCAAAACTTTTTACTCTACAAAACTGAAAACAAGTTAGAAGTTAACATGAGAAATCATATATCAATTGTAGAATATTCATACAATGGAAAACAACTCAGAAATTTTTTAAGTGAACTACTGATACATACAACAAAGTGGATGAGTGTGAAGAACGTTATGTTAAGCTTAAATAAGAAACAAAAGAGATACATGAAGTATATGAACAGGTGAAATAATCTATAGTGACAGGTTGCCTTTGGGAGGTGAGGATTTGCTGGAAAGAAATAATAAGAGGACTTTCTGGGTGATGGAAATGTTCTAGATCTTGACTGAGGTGGTGGTTACATAAGTGTACAATTTTATCAAAACTAATCAAATTGTACATGTAAGATGTTTGCATTTTACCACATATAAATTTTACTTTACTTTTTAAAAGTTATAGTATGGGAAAAACTTTCAGTTCCTACCAATTTATGTAATTTTTATCTAGATTTCAGTAAGTACCAAGTACTAAATAAAATAAAAGCAAGTGACCCATGTGCCTTACCTGAACCAAATTATAGACCATAACATAGCTAAAATGAAAGATTCTAAAATCCTCCCATTTAATACTCTACAGATTAGGAAATTTATATTGTGAATATACACACAAGGAAGATAGGCAACAGCATGAGATTTGATCTGTCATCTGCTTCTTCCCTTAACCACCCCCCAACAATGCTCAACTTCCAAGAAAAACCCACCTGACCCCTCTGGAGATGAAAACTTGCCTATAAGCTTTCAGACCTTACCACCGTAAGTTGAGGATAACTCCACACTCAGCTTATCAACAAGACAACAACCAGGTCCAATCCAAAAGCAGTCGCTTCCTCAGTAGCCCCATCAAGGTCATTGAAGTCAGGAAGACTGACCATTCGCAACATTAACCCAGGATTCTAATCAAGCTGACATGGTGATGAACTTATTTTGTTCAGCTGGCTGCAAAAATAAATGCATGAATTCTTTCTTGCTCACTCTCATGCTATCCTTTCCCTCCCCTCTTCCTGTTTCTTTTCTTTTCACACATGCACAAACAGTCACATCGTCTTACAAGACAAGTGAACTCTGAATCTTATGGGTTAAAAAAAAACAGATGTCTTCCAATATTCCTTCACAAAACCATATTTTATATTGGGTTCTTTTATGGATTTATAGCCAATGAAGGGATGTTACTACATTAGCTCATGGAGGGGAATGATAAAAACTGGAAAGGAAGAGTCAGAGAAGGCAAAGAGAAGCTATCCAGAAGGCTGCAATTGGAGAAGCATGACAAATGGGCAGCACAGTTTTAGAGGGTTCCGGCAGAAAGGCAGATTGCCTGACTGGGAGAGATTCTCCACAGCTGGAGCATCACATACACCATCTGGAATTTTTTAAATCTGCTTTCCCCAGGTGATCTGATTCTCAGAGTGCCAGTAGAGATGAGAAAAGAGGGGAATTATATAGCTCAAAACAGCTTCAAATGTTCCCCAAATTAGTTAATGAAATCTTGTTTGAATCAGTTTCAGCTCCTCCTCCAAACTGAGCCTCTAGTTTTGTGTTGTCATTTCCTCACAAAGACGAATGTTTGGAGTCTCACCCCTAAACGTTTTCTGTACCAAGGAGCAAAACAGGATTCCCAGCATGGTATTCAAAAATGGCACTCAAACTGTTGGATCTGATCCAAATTTCCCAGTACAAGCCAACAAAGCTTCATTTTCAGTTTCACTCCTCTTGACTAGCCTTAGCACTTCGTTCAGGTATTGCCAAACGGAGAGCCTACATACTGAGATCCTCAGTTCTTTCCAAGATGATCCAAACTCTATATTTTAAGCAATAAAAGAAACTGTAATTTTAAAAACTAAGAGCAACCAGTAATTCTCATAATAATGAAAGACTTTGATTTTTGCTTTTTTCACAAACATATATGTGTTTATGAATTTGAAGGTGGAGTTGGGTGGGGATGTGTGAAAGAGAAAGAAGAATAGAGCTTACTTGGAAATGGGGGGCAAGGGAAGAAATAAAAGGTAACAGGAAAGAAATTCTGCCTTAGTCTGCTGCCCACCTTTTTGAGGGGGAGATAGTAATTGTTTTAGGCTTTGTGAGCCATATGGGCTCTGTTACAACTACTCAACTCTGCTGTTGTAGCATAAAAGCAACCATAGACAATATGTAAATGAATGAGCATGGCTGTGTTCCAATTTATGAATACTGAAATTTGGATTTCATATACTTTTCACATGTCATGAAATATTATCCTTCCTTTGATTTTTTTCAATCATTTAAAAATGTTAAAACCATTCTTAGTTTGCAGACCATACTAAAACAGGAAGCAGGCCAGATTTGGCCCATGGGCCATAGTTTACCAATCCTTGTAACATACCAGTAAAGACCATTATACAAGTTTCAGCTTTAGAATTGAACAATGGTTGCAGTAAGAGTCTCACATGGTGTCTTAACCAGAGTAGATTTTTTAAGTGTTCAATTCTACTGCAAAGAACTGTGAATTTTTCACTCTCAGGATCAGCAGATGTCTGGAGGTCTCAATAAATATATATCTGAAATAAATTTCTTCACTACTTTTAAATTTTCAAAATTCTCTACTCGCCCATTCTTTTATATACTTTATTTCATTCTCATTGGCATAAAGAAAAGTAGTCTCATGGTGATCATGAGCATTTTCAAGTATTTACTAGTGTTTTATTTTGGTAATAACAAAGGCTAATACAGGTACCCGTACCTTTCTTTTCTCTCTCCTTTTTTAAATAAAAATATTAATATGTCCACCCAAGTAAATCAGCATATCTATCTTAATAGATTTATTTTCCAGGAACAACAAATGCATGTCATTTTAAAAGAGAAAAAGAGGCACAAAAAAATACACAAGAGCAGCACAAAATTTATAACTGTTAAGTGTTTGCTAATACTTTCACAGTTTTCACTGAAGGGACTACACATAGATAAAGATACCAAGACAAAAGCTGATAGAGCTAATAAATATGGTCTTACTCTTAAAAAATGTACGGTCTAGTTGTAGAAGTATAAAAGACATATGAAAGAGTAATATAATAACTGCAAATACTTCACATAATTCAACATATATGAAAATTTATAACAATATAAAATGCTATATTGATGTAATAAAAATAAAAACCTACAGAAATTGTAATTAGAAATATGCTATAAAAAGCAATAATATAATACAACATCTCCCCCCACATACACAAAATAACCTATGGATATCAAAGAATAATTATTAAAAAAGAAAAGAGGACAATTATTAAAAATATAGTAAAACATGGGAAATAAATAACAAAAGACATAAGAAAAGGATAATATGGGCATAAAAGAATGTCCTTGAGGCATATATTTGGGGACATATTTTTATGTGTAATATCAACTATGTATTAAACAATTTAAGCTTAGAAGAGGCAGAGCAAGATGGCCAAATAGAATCTTTCACTGATTGTCCTCCCCACAAGAACACTAAATTTAACAACTATCTACCCAAAAAAAACCTTCATAAAAAACAAAATCAGGCCGGGCACGGTGGCTCATACCTGTAATCCCAGCACTTTGGGAGGCAGAGGCGGGAGGATCACCTGAAGTCAGGAGGTCGGGACCAGCTTGACCAACATGGAGAAACCCTGTCTCTACTAAAAATACAAAATTAGTCAGGCGTGGTGGTACATGCCTGTAATCCCAGCTACTCAGAAAGCTGAGGCAGGAGAATCACTTGAACCAGGGAAGCAGAGGTTGCGGTAAGCTGAGATCAGGCCATTGTGCTCCAGCCTGGGCGACAAGAGCGAAACTCCGTCTCATAAAAAACAAACAAACAAACAAAAAATCAGGTGAGCGATCTAAGTGTCCATCAACAGACTAATGGATAAAGAAAATGTGGTACATATATACAATAGAGTACTATTTAGCCATAAAAAGAATGAGATCCTGTCATTTGCAAAAACACAAATGGAACTGGAGGTCATTAGGTGAAACAAACCAGGAACAGAAAAATGAAGTTTGCATGTTCTCACTTATTTCTGGGAACTAAAAATTAAAACAACTGAATTCATGGAGATAGAGAGAAGAATGACGGTTATCAGAGGCTGGGAATGGCAGTTGTTGGGGGTAAGAGAGTCAGGATGGTTAATAAAAATTTAAATTTTTTTAATTTAAAAGTTTAAGCTCATAGTGTTTCAAATTTTACAGAAAAATGGGTGAGGGAGACAACAATAAAAAATTCAACGCCGGGCGCAGTGGCTCATGCCTGTAATCCCAGCACTTTGGAAGGCCGAGGCGGGCGGATCACAAAGTCAGGAGATCAAGACCATCCTGGCTAACAAGGTGAAACTCCATCTCTACTAAAAATACAAAATATTAGCTGGGCGTGGTGGCGGGTGCCTGTAGTCCCAGCTACTGGGGAGACGGAGGCAGGAGAATGGTGGGAACCCGGAAGGCAGAGGTTGCAGTGAGCAGAGATGGCACTGTACTCCAGCCTGGGTGACAGAGCCAGACTCCATCTCAAAAAAAAAAAAAAGAATTCAAGGTAATTGATTATATGCTGACAGGTACACATGATAATTAATCGAGGAATCCAAAGAAAACTGTGGACTAGGGTGGTGGTTTACAGAGGACTATAGTTCTGCATAGAGCTCTGCAGAAAAGAAATCCAGATGTTGAAAGGAAGATGTGGTGCACCAGATCTAAGACTCCAACTCTAGTGTCCCGTGTCCCAGATGACCCAGTATGCATCCATTGTAATGCACCTCCCCTACACGAAGTCCTCAAGTGATGTGTCTTCATTTCTGTTACTCTCTCAAAATTTTCCAAAAGTTGCCTTTCAATATCTGAATTTATAATTTTAGGTTTACTTAGAAGACTAAATGTAGCTGAGGTTTGTTTTCATTTTTTTTTATCAGTATAGCAGGATAGTTAATACAGTTTCTAGCATAAGACAAATCTGTGCTTAAATTCCAGCACTGCCATTATCGATTTCATGGCTTTAAGTAACATTTTACCTGTAAAGTATGTAGTAGATGTCCTGGAATATAATAAAAACTCAATAAATGTTGGCTATTGTTAAAGAACACATTCACCCACTCCCATATTTTTACCTAAGTTGGGCAATACAGCATAGTAATTAAGATGGTTAGGAGCATAGACTATGCAGCACTTTGCTCTGCCAGTTACCAGCTGTTTGAGCTTCGGCAAATTACTTACTCTCTGTTTCTCATGTTCTCTATCTGCAAATACACTTGTTGTGAGGATTAAACGAGATATTGTACATAAAGTACTTTTGTTAATAAAAATAAATTCATAAGGTAGGAATTTCCATCTACTGAGAAGTATTGGGGAGAGAATTTTGTTTTTTGCTCCATGGATGAGAATGGGACAGTGACTGCACATGACTATAGTAAGGTCATGGTAGTGGTGAGGAGAGCAGAGAGGGCATAGAGGAGGGAGAAATGGGCATGCAAAGCAACTGCCCCAAGTCTTTTATCAATTTGCTTCCAAAATCCCTATCAAGAGGTTCTGCTTCAACTGGTCAATAACTCATATTGTTGATGAGTTAGAATCCTAACCAATATTACATCCTAGGGCAGTGTTCTATTTTACAATGAGATTAAACTATGCACAGTGTTCTGTATCTTGATTTCTTTATTTGATGATAACTCCCTCACACAAGTCTTACCTTGCTTTCTAGATTTCAGATTGGCTAGGAGGTGCATGCCAGTTTCTCCTAGTGTCCCTGCTCCTGTCCACCTCCAGGTGACAGAATGTTTAAGAAGAATTTATATGATTTAATCCATGCTAGGAGAGTAAACTGCCCACAACTAGTTCTCAGTTAGATAGAAGAATGAAATGATGAAACGTACCATTCTTCCAACATTCCTCCAGCCATTCTTCTTATTCACAGACATTTGGTATCCAGTAGCCAAATCTTCTCATTAAATATTTTGAGAGCATTTTTTTCTGTTGCATTTTTCTCTATTTGCCATCTCTCTGTTATCTACTGATACAAGGCCTAAGAGACCAGTATTAGCACCATTACCTTCAATCGGAGTCAAAACCTTAGATCTGTAATCAAGAGAACCACTGAGATTTCAGCCAGTAATCTGTCCATAGGCACAGCCAATGATCAGAGCCAGAAATCATGAAGTAAGCAAAGTTAATATCTAAGATGTGAGCCAAGAGCCATAAAACAACATTGGCAGAGGAGAGGTGAGGAAGGGAAATGGGTGTCAAATGTAAGCCAAAGAAGTTACAAACACCTCATATCACCAGAACCACCCAGAAACCATTGCAAAACTAAACTATTAGTCCTGCTTTAGGCACACCCTCCTTAAACACTGTTGACCAATGGCTGGTCCCTGAGGAGCAGTTAGTCTGAAATAAAACAAGGAGGGTACTAAAGCCTTCTTTGTTCTGTGGCTCCCATTCACCTATTTTCTAGTTTCCCTCGTCACGGTGTGCATTTCTAATGTGAGCCTAGATGTGAGCCCTTCCTCCTCGAGCAAGTCACTGAAGCCGTATGAACCTCAGTTAGTGCATCTATATGATGATGATAGTAATTCTTACCTTCATAAGTTTGTTTTAGGAGTTATATGAGAATATATGTGAAAATCTTGAAGATTTGACAAAATAAAAATAAATTTTTTGGAAGAAAAGTCAAAAAAGATAAACGTAAGACTAAAGAAAATATTTATGACAAATATTTAACAAAATGTTAGCACCCCAATTATCCAAAAATGCTCCCAAATCAATATGAAAAACACAAACAACACACACATAGAAAAAAAAAAAAAAAAAACAGCAAGGGTATACATAGGCAATTTGCAGAAGAAATGCCAGAGGCTCCATCTCATTAGGGATAAGGAAATTGCAAACAGGAAGATACCACTTTTCAGCTTGGCAAGAATTAAAAAGATCGGTAATACCCATGTTGGCAAGAGTGTGGAGAAAAAGGATACTCACATTTGCAGTTGAAAAGAGAGTAAACCATTTAGGTGGGCAATTTCCCTGTACTATTTAAAATGTGAATAACCTTTACTCTATCAATTCTACTTCTAGTAAATTGTCAATCAGAAATACTATCACAAGTTCATAAAAATACACATACAAGGATGTAGATTAAAATAACTAAATGGTAAATAAATGTATGCCTATATTCAGGTATTTTATATTTATGCATTTGTTATATATGTTTATATAAATGTGCTTATATGTGCATAGAAATATAAATATATAAATATGTTTATATGTGCATATAAAAAGGTCTGGAAGGCCGGGCGTGGTGGCTCACGACTGTAATCCCAGCACTCTGGGAGGCCCAGGCATGTGGATCACCTGAGGTCAGGAGATTAAGATCATCCTGGCCAACATGGTGAAACCCTGTCTCTACTAAAAATACAAAAATTTTCTGGGCGTGGTGGCACGTGCCTGTAATCCCAGCTACTCAGGAAGCTGAGGCAGGATAAGTGCTTGAACCAGGGAGTTGGAGGTTGCAGTGAGCCGAGATCATGCCACTGCACTCCAGCCTGGTGACAGAGCGAGACTTCATCTCAAAAAAAAAAAAAAGAAACAGAAAAGGTCCAGAAGTTTTATAGCTGCTAATGATATCTATTCCAGGGAAACAGGATTAGATAACAAGAGTTGGAGTAGGAGGAACTTGTACTTTATATATTTTATTTAAATATATAAACTGCCATGTACCTCCTAGCCAATCTGAAATCTAAAAAGAAGTAAGATTTGTGTGAGGGAGTAATCATCAAATAAAGAAAGCAAGATACAGAACACTATGCATAGTTTAATCCTCTTATAAGATAAAACACTATCCTATAATGTAATATTGGTTAGGATTCTAAGTCATAAGCAGTGTAAGTTACTGGCCAGTTGAAGCAGAAACCTCTTGATAGGGATTTTGGAAGCAAACTGATAAAAGACTTGGTGCAGTTGCTTTCGATGCCCATTTCTCCCTCCCCTCTGCCCTCTCTGCCCTCCTCACCACCACCATGACCTTACTATAGTTATATGCACTCTCTCATTCCCAATTATGGGGAAAAAAGATAATTTTATATATATCCCATAATTTTCCCCAACTAACATGAACTTCCTTCTTAACATTAAAAAAAAAGTTTTGCCAATTGTTTAAAAAAAAAAAGATACTATTATTCCTAAAAATCACCTTATCAGTCAAAACAAAAAAAAAAATTAAGTGATACACAGATGAAGTGTTACTATTTCCTTGTCAGAATTTCTTACTTAAAATTATTTTAGAGTCAAGAAAATTGTTTTAAAAGTTGTTTCAAGCTTCCTATGCTTGGCATAAGGAAATGTGGTAATTCTAGATTTAAAATACAGAACTATAACACTATTTAGAAACAATATAATCAGAAACAAATTCCTGTAAATTTTTTCCTCTTCCACTATTATTCTCATGTTTAAAGCTTATTACAGACATTAATATTATTCCTAGAACATGAAGCTTTCCCTGACCTACTTGTCTTCTAAAATAATTACACCAAACTTAAATTTCCTTTTTTTATATCTTCCCATTTTCTCAGTTTGTCAGATAATTTAAAATTTGAACATATTTCTCTCTAGTACAAGACCACCAGCTCAATTTTGTGACATTCTTTCCATTTTCAGTGAAGACAATATAAACATGTTATGATGTTATCAAAAAATATGAATCATGAAAAACTGTGTTAAGCTCAGAGGCAAATGAAGTAACAGTATCCAAAACTATTAGGTCAGTGCAATCTGCCTTTGGTGTGCCCATTTTCCTTCTGCACCCAATTTGCCTTTGGTGCTGCTTTCCAAGATACCCATCTCCCTCCCAACAAAGCCTACTTTCTGGAAAGGATGTGAAAAACAAATTTATATTGATTAGTAAAAAAAAAAAAAAAATACAAAGGAATACAGCTATAACTGCTAAATTTTAAAAATCAATTACTTTTATTCAACATGAACCCCCCACATTCCCAGGTATTTGATATGAGTTGAACCAAATTCATGGGCCCTGTCCTCAGAGAACATGGACAACAGATAAACAGGCAAACAGTACACTAAATTGTAATAAATCCTACGATAGGGTTAAGACAGAGTGTTATGAGAGAGGAGGTCTAATCAAGTACAAACACTCAGAGAATTCTAGAAGAAGAAATATCTAAACCAAGGCTTGAAGAGTGAGTAGGCATTAATCAGACAAATGTGGGTGGGAGGAAGGAAGTATGAAAAATGATTTCTTGATACCTCTGAAATCACATCACCCATTTTATCCAAAATACATGTCTGACCCTGATGAGCAATGATGTTGGGAACAAAATCCAACCCTTCTAACTTCCAGTTTCTTTCATCGTTTGGAATACTATTTCCCTCGCTTCTTCACCTCTCTTCAGCTTTTAGGAAGCATGGAAAACAACTGAACAAGTAAAATGAGAAGTCACGGAAATCCATAAGCACAAGGCAGAAAGTGAGTAAGTATAGGCAGGCAGCTGGGAAAATTGTTTTGTAAAACTTTCTCTAGAGGACAAATGTTTGTGACAAAACAGAATTCCCAGCAACAGTGTATATGCCCCTAAAGATTATAGCTTTGGCAGGGCAGTAAATATTCAACCCCAGTATCCAAACAGAACAAACATCTGGATACTCTCTGCCAAACCAAGATTACAAACTGTTACTACATCTTCTGAAGTAAAAATAATCAGCAATAAATTTACCCATTTTCAGTTAAGCAATACTTAGAGGGAAATTTATAGTTTTAAATGGCCTATTAGAAAAGGAAAAAGATATCTCAAGTAAGTGACCTAAGTTTCTATCTTAAGAACCTAGAAAATGAAGAGCAAACTCAACCCAATTTCCCCATGATAATGGCCTTAAATATTTCAAGGACTTCTGAGATTCAGGTTGGTTCAAAGTCCATAAGGTAACATATTAGGACGTTTTGGCTTGCAGTGCAATACTGGAATCAAATCATGAGAGCTAGACCTCGCAGTTCTTAAATTACTGTATAGATTTTGGATGTGCTTATTTGTTTAGGTGGTATCTCATATTTCAGGTTATTATATCTATGGAAAAGAGATGATTTTCCAGTTTAAATAAAATATTAAAGAATATAATACAAAAATACTTTTTTTCTCTCTCCTCTCTTATGTGTTTACATTTGTTACATGCTCACTACAGTTATAGCTATACAGTACCAATACTCAATTTTCTTCACAGTTGTGAGTGATGCTAAGAAAAGTATTTAGCTAAAAATCAGCATAAAATTGCAATGATAATAGTCACATCTAGTATTTACTTAGTACTCAGTGTTTTCATGTATCATCTCATCTAGTGCTAAAGAGGGTTACACAGACAACCACTATGAGAGTAGCAGCTTCTCATATGGTAACATGAAAAAAAAACTATACTTATTTGAACAAATAAAATTGGGATAATTTGTCCATAGCAAGGAGAGGGAAAGTGGGATAGGGGCAGTGAAACAAAAAGAGTCTGCATATCTAGGCATTGAGGAGATCTGAGGAAAGTGTAAAGCAAGGTTTTTCAGCACTGTTATCCAGAGCAATTTAGAGAGAGATGTCTAAACGCTTTTTAAAAAGGTTTTCTGTGCATTAAGAACGTAATAACACCAAAAGCATTATCCACAAAAGAAAAAAACTGATAAACTAGACTTCATCAAAATTAAGAACTTCTGCTGCTTGAAGGACATTCACAGAATGAAAAGACAAGCCAAACTGGAAGAAATTATTTGCAATTCACATATCTGACAAATGACTTGGATCTAGAATATGAAGAACTCTCAAAACTCAATAATTAGTAAACAACCAATTTTTTTAAATGGACAAAATATTTGAACATACACTTCTGCAAAGAAGATATACTGATGGCAAAAAATACATGATATGATGCTCAACACTGTTATTTATTAGTAAAATGTGAATTAAAACTGCAGTGAGATATTACTACCTATGATCTAAAAAGGGCAAAAATTAAAATACTTGTAAAATACTTTGGCTATTGAGATAAAAGATAATTCTTTTTTATTGTAGTAAGAACATTTAGCATGACATTTACCATTTTAAAAAATCAAGTATATAATTCAGTATTGTTAACTACAGGTACAATGTTGAACAGCAGATGCCTAGAACTTATTCATCTTGTAACTGAAATTTTATACCCATTGGATAGCAAATCCCCATTTACTACCCCAGGCCCACTAGACTTTGGCAACCACCATTCTATTTTCTGATTCCATTGGTTTGGTTATTTTAGATAATTTGTATATGTGGAATAATACAGTATTCATCTTTCTGTGACTGGTTTATTTCACTTAGTATAATGTCCTCCAGTTTCATCCATGTTGCTGCATATTTCAAGATTTCCTTATTTTGTAAGGCTGAATAATATTTCATTGTACATATTTACTACATATTCTTTGTCAATTCATCTACCCATCAATGGACATTTAGGGTGTTTCCACATCTGTTGTTGTGAATAATCCTGCAACAAACGTGGGAGTGAAAATATCTCTTCAATATCCTGTCCTCAACTCTTTTGTATAGGTATGCAGAAGTGGGATTGCTAGATAATATGGTATTTTATTTTAACTTTTTTTTTTTTTTGAGATGGAGTCTCGCTCTTGTCACCCAGGCTGGAGTGCAGAGGTGCTATCTCAGCTCACTGCAACCTCTGTCTCCCGGGTTCAAGCGACTCTCCTGCCTCAGCCTCCTGAGTATCTGGGATTACAGGCACCCACCACCACACCTGGCTAATTTTTGTACTTTTAGTAGAGACGGGGTTTCATCATGTTGGCCAGGCTGTTCTCAAACTCTTGACCTCAGGTGATCCACCTGCCTCAGCCTCCCAAACTGCTGGGATTATCGGCATGAGCCACTGTGCCAGGTGTATTTTTAATTTTTTGAGGAAATGTCATATCTTTCATAGTGGCTGCAACTATTTCACATTCCCACCAGCTGAGTACAAGGGTTCCAATTTCTACACATTCTTGCCAGAATTTGTTAATCTTTTGCTCATTTGTTTTATAATGGCCATCCTAACAGATATGAGGTGATTTCTATCTCATTGTAGTTTGACATGCATTTCTCTTATGAGTAAAGTTGTTAAGCATCTTTTCATATATCTGTTGGCCATCTGTACGTCTTCTTTTAGAAATGCCTATTCAAGTTCTTTGCCCATTTTTAAATCACTTTTTTCTTTTGCTATTGAGTTATAGAAGTTCCTTATATATTTTAGATATTAACCTCATCAGATAGTTTGCAATGTTTTCTTCCATTCCATAGGCTGTCTTTTCAGTCTGTTGTTTCCTTTGCTGTGCAGAAGCCTTTTCATTTGATGTAGTCTCACTTACTTTATGCTTTGTTGTCTGTGCTTTTGGTGTCATATCCAAGAAACCATTGCTAATGCCAATGTAATGAAGGTCTCCTCCTATGTTTTCTCCTAGTGGTTATGCAGTTTTAAGTCTTATGTTTAAATCTTTACCCTACTTTGCATTAATTTTTGTCCATGTGTAAGAAAAGGGTCCAATTTCACTGTTTTGCATGGGAATATCCAGTTTTCCCAACACTATTTATTGAAGAGACTATCTTTCTCTCATTGCCTATTCTTGGCACAGTTGTTGAAGATAGATTGACCATAAATGGGTCAACTGGGTTTATTTCTGAGCTCTCAATTCTGTTCCATTGGTATATGTCTGTCTGTATGCCAGTACCATACTGATTTAATTACAGTAGCTTTGTAATAATATATTTTGAATTCAGGAAGTGTATGTCCTCCAACTTTGTTTTTTTTGTTTTTTGTTTTTTTCAAAAGATTGTTTTGGTTATTTAGGGTCCTTTGTGGTTACATATAGATTTCAGAATTGTTTTGTCTATTTCTGCAAATAAAAAATTCCACTGGAATTTTGATAGAGATAGAATTAAATGCAGAGACTGCATTGGGTAGTATGGATATTTTAATAATACGAAATCTACCAAAAATCTACACAATACTATTCAGGACATACATGCCGGCAAAGATTTCATGACGAAATTGCCAAAATAATTTGCAACAAAAGCAAAATTGACAAATGGGATCTAATTAAACTAAAGAGCTTTTGCACAGCAAAAGAAACTATCATCAGAGCAAACAGGCAACCTACAGAATGGGAGAAAAATTTTCCAATCTATCTATCTGACAAAGGTCTAATAGCCAGAATCAACAAGGAGCTTAAACAAATTTACAAGAAAACAAAAAACAAAAAAAAAACCTGCCCCATTAAAAAGTGGGCAAGAGACATGAACAGATACTTCTCAAAAGAAGACATTCGTGCAGCTGACAAACATATGAAAAAAAGATCAACATCACTGATCATTAAAGAAATGCAAATCAAAACCATAATGAGACATCTCATGCCAGTCAGAATGAAAATTATAAAAAAGTCAGCTGGACGTGGTGGCTCATGCCTGTAATCCCAGCACTTTGGGAGGCTGAGGTGGGTGGATCATGAGATCAAGAGATAGAGATCATCCTGGCCAACATGGTTAAACCCTGTCTCTACTAAAAATACAAAAAAAAAAAAAAAAAAAAGAAAATTAACTGGGCGTGGTGGTGCATGCCTGTAGTCCCAGCTACTTGGGAGGTTGAGGCTGGAGAATCGCTTGAACCTGGGAGGTGGAGGTTGTAGTGAGCTGAGATTGCGCCACTGCACTCCAGCCTGGTGACAGAGCCAGGCTCCATCTCCAAAAAAAAAAAAAAAAAATGTCAAGAAACAACAGATGCTGGCAAGGTTGCAGAGCAATAGGAATGCTTTTACACTGTTGGTGGGAATGTAAATTAGTTTAACCATTGTTGAAGACAATGTGGCAATTCCTCAAAGATCTAGGACCAGAAATAACATTTGCCCCAGCAATCCCATTACTGGGTATATACCCAAAGAAATATTAATCATTCTGTTACAAAGATGCATGCACATGTATGTTCACTGCAGCACTATTCACAATAGTAAAGACATGGAATCAACCAAAATGCCCATCAATGATAGACTGGACAGAGAAAATGTGGTATAGATACACAATGGAATACTATGCAGCCATAAAAAGGAACCAGATCATGTCCTTTCCAGGGACATGGATGGAGCTGGAAGCCATTATCCTCAGCAAACTAACACAGGAACAGAAAACAAAGCACCACATGTTCTCACTTATAGGTGGGAGTTGAACAATAAGAACACATGGACACAGGGAGGAGAACAACATACACTGGGGCCTGTCGGGGGTGGGGTGGGGGAGGGAGAGCATTAGGCAACATAGCTAATGCATGCTGGGCTTAATACATAGGTGATAGGTTGATAGGTATGGCAAACCACCATGGCACACGTTTACCTGTATAACAAACCTGCACAATCTGCACATGTACCCTGGAACTTAAAATACAGAATAAGGTTAAAAAAATAATATTCAGTCTTCCAATCCATAAACACGAGCTGTCTCTCCATTTATGTGTGTCAAATTTGTGTCATCAATGTTTTGTCATTTTCTGTGTACAAGTTTTTCACCTCCTTAGTCAAGTTTGTAACTATGTATTTTATTCTTTTTGATACTATCATAAGTAGGATTGTTTTCTTAATACCTTTTTGGATAGTTCATTGTTAGTGTATAGAAACAAAACTGACTTTTATATATTGATTTTGAATCCTAAAACTTTACTCAATCCACTTATTAGTTCCAAAAGTTTTTTTTTTTTTTTTTTTG